>NC_057740.1:16324557-16420757 GCF_004010195.1 Chiloscyllium plagiosum
ACAGGCTGGGGCTGTTTTCCCTGGAGTGTTGGAGGCTGAGGGGTGACCTTATAGAAGTTTACAAAATTATGAGGGGCATAGATAGGATAAATAGACAAAGTCTTTTCCGTGGGGTTGGGGAGTCCAGAACTAGAGGGCATAGGTTTAGGTTAAGAGGGGAAAGATATAAAAGAGACCTAAGGGTTAACTTTTTCATGCAGAGGGTGGTGAGTGTATGGAGTGAGCTGCCAGAGGATGTGGTGGATGCTGGTACAATTGCAACATTTAAAAGGCATTTGGATGGGTATACGAATAGGAAGGGTTGGGATATCTGGTCGGCATGGACGGGTTGGACCGAAGGATCTGTTTCCATGCTGTACATCTCTATGACTCTATGACTGGCAACATCCTTGTAAATCTTTTCTGAACCCTCTCAAGTTTCACAACATCTTTCCAATAGGAAGGAGACCAGAATTGCACGCAATATTCCAACAGTGGCCTAACCAATGTCCTGTACAGCCGCAACATGACCTGTTTCTTGTTAGCTAGCCAATCTTCTATCCATGACACTATGTTACCTCCTAAATCATCAACCTTTATTTTTCAAAATAACCTTTGATGTGTCCCTTTATCCAATGGTCAGTAAGGAAGACTGCATCAATAAGCAACTCCCACTATTCTGCAGAATGTCATAAATGTGCTACTCAACGAAACAAGATGATCAATATGCCTCACAGACCACTATTCAGGACAAATGTAACTCACATCAGGTTTAATTATTAACAACAAAAGTAACTATGCATTGTAAATAAACTTATTTTTCAACAAACGTCAAAGAAAATGTTACTACTGTACAGCTTACTCCATTAAAACCCAAGACACATTGATGAATGAATCAATAAAACAGACAAAAACAGATGGTTTGACACAAATACAATGAGTGAAAAAATAAAGACAGGGAAGGCAAGTTCTGTAGATCAAGGTCTAGACCCATAGGAATGGAAAAGTTATTTCTCTCTGTTCTTTTCATTTTAGCAACAATGACAATGTTGTCCCAAGAGTGATGTCAAACAATAGCCAATCTGGTAGACTTAGGTCTTGTATTGGAATTCTTTCTTTCAAGCCTCTGGATATTGTCGATTTTAATCGCATAGAGAGATGATGTCTCTTGTTTGGAGGCTTCTGAATATCTCTGGATACACTGCATTCACAGGTTTATGACAAACTGCAGTGGAACCATCTGAAGGCTGCCATTTTGTTCTTAACTGAAAGACTTATGGTGCCACACTGTCTGATAAAGTATCCACCTACATGCTCTGCAAGGTAACATAAAGCTAAATGTTATGGGTTCTTGCTAAGTGTGAATCGTATCAGGTATGGAGAAGTGATTCTTGCCATGAAGCTAAGTAAGTTTTCACACTATATCTTATCAAACTTGCTGCACAAATTGTTATTTCAGCCCTTATGGCAAGTACCACGTCCAACTTCTGCTCCATCTTACATGCGCCGTTCCAACAGCAACTTGCCACCCAGCATAAGACCAACATCCTTGCATCGCTCCATCTTTCAAAGCCCGGCGCATACCTGGAGGAAGGCTTCCATCTGGAAGCTGCCTGCTTGGGTGTGGGAGGAGTCAGTAGAGATGTCAGAGAAAAGGAGACTTTTTTTGGACGGGGACCTGGGGATTCTCATGGGCAGGGAGAGGGGAGTGGAGACTTCTTCTTCTTAGAGAATCAGCAGAAGAGGCAACGCCAGCCAAGAACATGCTAATCATTTCTGAGAGCAGTGTCCTCACCTGCTCAGAGGAAACAGTACTTGTCCTTGCAGGATTAGATCCCACAGGGATGTAGAAACATCCATGTCCCGACACCTGTCTCAGTACTATTGCCATTCAACTGCAATACTCATACTAACCAGACCGTCCACAGAATGTATCAAATACCAGTACTAACCATTGGCTCAATGTCTTCTACCTATTCATCCCTCAAACACAATCCTTCCTCCCCATTCACCCTTAATTTCAGTAAACCAAGGCAACAGGATGACCTTGGCCCAACTCTTGAGCGACTTGACCTTCCAGCTGCCCCTCACATATTTAGACCCCTAACTGGTGGGCACACATATCCCCAGTGGTACCACAGCTAACCCCAGAATGGCCCCTAACAGAGGCAAGAGGATTGATCATTACCACCTCTCTGGAGCACAGATACAGGGGCCCCCTGCATATAGCCACACCAACCAGATGCCTGACCACAGCCAAAGCCTGGGATTGGTATGGGAAGTGGCCCTTGACTGTGCTGCTGCCACCTCCTCCCTCCTACCAAGAGATGCCTATGAGCTTCATTGCAACTCCTCCCCTAAGCCTTTCAAACATGTTCTAATGCTTGCTGTGTGTGATGTGTGTTTAGCTGGAATGCTGAAGTCACACGTGGTAAAAGGTGCAAGACAAGATGCACATGCCCCTATTGAGGACTGCTGCACAGCACGGCATCTCCCTGGTTGTGTGACTTTGTCAAATGCTAATGCAAAGAAAAGCTGTGCAGTGTGTGGGCATCAGCTAATTGCAAGCTGAGAGTACAGAACAGCCTGGTCCATGCAGTTTCCTGTCCCTATGTGGTTCTTGTCCCTCACTTTTTAAGAACAGCAAAAGAGGAAAAAACCAGGGAATTACAGGCCAGTTAGCCTGACATCTTGTGGCAAAATTATTGAAGTCTATAATCAAGGATGGGGCAAGTGAACATTCTGAAAAATTATAGGTAATCAGGAATAGGCAGCACTAATTGATGACAGATAGATCACACCTGACAAATCTCATTGAGTTTTTTTGCCTGAGGTAGTGACAGGGGAATATCTATGGATGTTGGGCTTCCAGAAGGCATTTGATAAAGTCCCACATAACTAAGGTAGAGACCCTAGAACTGTGGACAAATTCCTGATATGGCTGGGAAATCAGCTGAGTGGCAGGTGACAGAAAGTAGGGATAATGGGTAGGTAGTTAAATTGGCAGGATGTGACTGATGGTGTCCCACAAGGATCTGTGTTCAGGCCTCAGTTCACATTATTTATTAATGACTTGGATAATGGTATAGAAAGTCTTATATCCAAATTTGCAAATGACAATGTTGGGTGGCATTGTAGACCATATAGATGATAGCATGAAATTACAAATGTATGTTGATAGACTAAGTGAATAGGCAAACTATGGCAGATGAAGTTCAATGTAAACAAGTGTGAAGTTATCCATTTTGGACCAAACACAGATAGAACAGGGTATTTTCTAGATGGTTATGAAGTTAAATGCAGTGGATGTCCAAAGACACTCGAGGGTTCAGGTGCATACATCTTCAAAATGTCCCATACAAGTGCAGAACCTAATTAACAAAAGCTAATGGAATGCTGGCCTTTAGATCTCAACGACTGGATGCAGCTATCATGCTGCAGCTATGTAAACCTGGGTTAGACCTGACTTGGAGTACTGACAGCAGATCTGTGCACCATAGATTTGACTGGATACAGTGGTCTTGAAAGGAGTACGTGGACTTCCTGGGTTAAATTATGAGGAGAGATTATACAAATAGGCCTGTCTTGTCTACAATTTAGAAGGTTACTGTAAAGATCTCGACCCCTCGATTGGTGGGGGGGTTGCTCTCTGATCCGTGATCATCAATAAACACTAGCAATTTAGTTGGTTCTGTAAGACTTCACACATTATTCAATCTCAGCTGGGCACAGGTTGTCTAGTAACACAGAGGTTAAACACTTCCATGTTCCTCGGAGAAATTGCGCGCATAGTTTAAGACAAAGACATTTTTTATACCTTTTTGAAAAGAAGTACAGCCATAATTACAGAGCAAATTCAAACGATTACCAATCAAATCTAATAAAATGGCTTTACTGACAGCAACTTAGCCCAATGGGAACCAACCTTACTTTCCACATCCAAGAACCCCTATCTCGCAAAACTATTCTTTGAATCTGTACTTGCAAGGTCAGTTAGGATGGCTAGTAACGTCTTATCTAGTCTAGTTATTTCTATGCTATAAGGGAAGCATTGTCTGCTGATCTTTGTTGAGGACCACTATGGTTAGTTCATAAATGCAGCTTTGAGCAGGGTTAAAGGCCATTTTATAAAGCTTTGAAGCAGAATTGTCAATTTGCAGCCTGCCCTCAGATGCTGCCTGACCTGCTGTGCTTTTCCAGCACTACTCTAATCTTGATCTAATCTCCAGCATCTGCAGTACCCACTTTCGCCTGGCATAATCTGAGAATTAGGGCCAGGCCATTCAGGAGAGATGTTAGGAAGCACTTCTGTGCACAAAGTATGTTAGATGTTTGGAACTCTCTTCCACAAATGGCAGTGGATGCTGGATCAGTTGTTAGTTTTAAATTTGATAGACGTTTTTGTGAAGCAAACATATCAAGTGATATGAGCCAAAGGCAAGTTTATGGAATTAGATCACAGATCAGCCACAATCTCACTGAGTGGAATGGCCTCCTCCTGTTCCTCTGGCAACCAGCAATGTTTGGCAGCATCAGGAACAATGTGCTCTGCTAGACAAGATGTGGCAAGATAGCTCGACATTGAGACAGGGTTCACTGTCCTTGCCTGATTCTATCACTCATCTCATACACATTGTTCAGGCCTGATGAGATTTTACCCATTGTCCTGTAGAGCTAAAGTGTGCACCATACAGTCCAACTTGTTCTTTTAGCTGCAGAGAAAAATAAACT
Source organism: Chiloscyllium plagiosum (assembly GCF_004010195.1). Lineage (NCBI taxonomy): Eukaryota > Metazoa > Chordata > Chondrichthyes > Orectolobiformes > Hemiscylliidae > Chiloscyllium > Chiloscyllium plagiosum. The sequence continues at coordinate 16,329,268 of NC_057740.1, forward strand.
TTCCTGGTACAATTAACTAATTTACCATGTTCAACTTCAAACTTCTAGTTTATCATCCATGAGGAAAAATATGTTGCCCCTTCCAAATGCCTTTTAGAAGTCTAAGTATAGTACATTCACAAATTTTGCTTTATCCACCGCAAGAAAAGATTTACAAGGATGTTGCCAGCGTTGGAGGATTTGCGCTATAGGGAGAGGCTGAACAGACTGTGGCTGTTTTCCCTGGAATGTCGGAGGCTGAGGGGTGACCTTATAGAGGTTTACAAAATTATGAGGGGTATTGATAGGGTAAAAAGGCAAAGTCTTTTCCCTGGGGTCGGGGAGTCCAGAACTAGAGGGCATAAGTTTAGGGTGAGAGGGGAAAGATATAAAAAAAGACCTAAGGGGCAAATTTTTCACACAGAAGGTGGTATGTGTATGGAATGAGCTGCCAGAGGATGTGGTGGAGGCTGGTACAATTGCAACATTTAAGAGGCATTTGGATGGGTATATGAATAGGAAGGGTTTGGAGGGATATGGGCCAGGCGCTGGCAGGTGGGACTAGATTGGGTTGGGATATCTGGTCGGCATGGACGGGTTGGACAAAATGATCTATTTCCATGCTGTATATCTCTATGACTCTATGTTAATTCTTCAAAGAACTCCAATAAATTGGTTAAACAAATCTCCTTCACAAAACTATGTTGACCATGCAGGATAACCTTGAATGTTTCTAAATACCCAGCTTTGCCATGTGTTCTTATTAATAGTTTAAGCTTGGGGTTCTTGTTAAAAACAGAAAGCAAGTAAATTGATTGGGAAGTTTTTTGTCATTTTTTAAGAAGTGCATTACAGTGTGACGATGCTGTCACTTTAACAAGGTTATTTTGTCTTTGGGTATTTTTTAAGAAAGTCGTAAATGTAGAAGTGCCAAGAGGTCTAGGAAGAGGCTTGAATGGCAGGGCAATGGCCAGTTCTCGCAGTTCAGGTTTATTCTAGTTTGGTTTAGCTGTAGCAGTCACAGAAGTTGCTGCAGTGCAGAAAGGTTCCAAGCTTCAGCAGATGATTTCTGACTGACTTTTCTCTCTGAAATTTCTTTGGAATTTGTTCCCTCTTGCCTTCTGCCAAGAGTTCTGTTTATGGGACGTTACGGGATTGGAACAGCTCCTTAGTTAAGTTAAAGGCAAGTTACTGCGGATGCTGGAATCTGAAACCAAAAGAGAAAATGCTGTAAAATCTCAGCAGGTCTGGCAGCATCTGTAAGGAGAGAAAAGAGCTGATGTTTCGAGTCTAACTGACCCTTTGACAAGTCAGCTCTTTTCTCTCCTTACAGATGCTGCCAGACCTGCTGAGATTTTACAGCATTTTCTCTTTTGGTTCCTTAGTTAAGTTACTGTATCGGGATGGTTAAGTATTCCAATAGTTAAGTTATTCTAAATTCCATTTTCTTTTGTTTATGTTTCAACTGTAGTGTTTAAATAAATTCTGTTTTGCTTAAAACCGAGTGGTTTGATCAGCTGCGTCACAAGTGGAATATCCACTTCACATCTGCTTTTAAAATAAAGAAAAAAACTAGGGTCTAGACTACCTTCTTAAAATAGTTTGAGGTGGTCTGGCCTGGTCCAGAACAACAAAGAGAGAGAATATTTTATTAATACAGGCAAATGTTAAACTGCTGCATGTTTCACTACTTTCAAAGTAAGCCCATATAAGCAGTTTGAACTCCCTCAATGATTTGTGTGGCATTAAGCCAACCTCAAACAGTGCTCTGTACTCAGATAGTTTAGCAACAACTACCTCCTTGATTAGGGAGGAGAATAACAGCCAAGGTGTCTGGATAATGATTGTTACCCAATGACACACAAGTGGAAAGTTGTTGCAAAGATTTCTTATAAGAAGTTTAAAAATAGGCTTGGTCGTAAGACTGCATGGTAAAATGGCCAGGCAACACTAATGACTGTCCAAATTCATCAATGAAGATTGGTCACTTAATTGAGCTAATTTAAAAAGTTTACAGTAAAATAAAAGACACACAGTAATTACTTCTAAAAAGTTAATGACAACATTAATAACTCAAGGGAAGTTGCATTTGGCGAGGTCAAGCTTAGGTTAGCTGATATTTCGATAAAGGGGCTGATAATTCAGAATTCTGCATCTATCCTGTTTGGGATCATAAGGTTTCTGTTACAGATTGCAGCTGGTAATTAGCAAAATTTAAGTCAGGAAATTTAAAAGCTCTAAGACTTAAAAATTACCAGATGGCAAGCTTCACTATTTGTGAAGTTCATTAACCCATTTTTCCCAGAATATAGAACTTGTTACCATAAGAGTAACTGAAATGAATAAAGTGACAGTGTAATCTAAAGTAAATATAAGGGAGAAAAGAACAGAAGGATATGTTGACAGGGATAGATGAAGATGATGGGAGGGTACTCACAAGTAGCATAAATATCAGCACAGACCTGTTGGCCTGTGGAGCTTGTTTCTGTGCTGTACGTTTTATGTCATTACCAAAATGAGTTGTGTTTATTTATGGAACTTTTTTTTGTCTTCATGCATGGGATGTGGGTGTTGCAGTCTAGGACAACATTTATTACCTATCCCTGCTTGCCCTTGAGAAGGTGGTGATCTCTCTTGTAGGCTCTGTCACCACCTGCCACAGAGCCATTCTAACAGTTATGTCCTTTAGCCCTCCATCAGTAGTGCTGCCATGGGGCTACTCTTGATACAGATTATGTTTGTATTGTATCTTCTGTGCCCTTGGCATCCTTGGGGAAGGACTGATTCATCAGCTCAATGGGGATTGATGGGTAGTAATCAGTAGGTGGTTTCTTTGTTTATGTTTCACTTATCATTCAACCTCAGATGTCATTTGAATTCTTGAGGTTGGGAGTCAACACTGAAGACTCTCAGGACAACTCCCTCCAGCATGTTGCCATCACCTCGGTCTGTCTGTCCTCAGTGGGATATGGCATACTCAGGGAATGTGAACAATGATTTAAATCTTTATTTTTGTCTCATGATTTTCCAACCTAATTCAGAATCTCTTGGTGTCAATTGTAGTATCCCTAACCTACTCCCGAAATGAGGTCATAATGCTGAACAAGCATTTCAAATTTTCTGCAGATGGAAGCAATTTATAAAAATCTCCACAAGCTGATTTTATGCCAATAAAACAAAGATTGAATAAATATATGGCAAGCCTATCCATGTCTGGGTCTGAGAAACAGTGTAATATTATTTAGAGAGAGAACATTTTCTCAGGGTAACATACTGAGACTGCTAAAAGTAATTTTGAATACCTGAGCTACAAATTGTAATTAAGGCACTGAACACATGACTAATAATTTTAGAAGCTCCAGTAAAACTGAAGTCAATGGGAAACAGTCAGAAAACCCTTCCACTGGCTGGAGTCATACAAAATAAAGTACAATTGTTGCAGTTATTGGAGGTTAATTGTCTCTAATTACAGGATATTATTGCAGAAGTTGCCCACAGTAGCATCCTTGGTGCAACCAGCTTCATCAATGATCGTCCCTCCATCATAAGGTAAGGTGTGGGATGCTTCTTTTTGACTGCACAAGGTTCAGTACCATTTGTAATTCCTCAGATACTAAAGCATGTGCCCACTTACTGCACAACATTTAAGCTTGGATTGCTAAATGAAAGTAAAATTTGTGCCATTCATGCTTGACAATAACAACCACAAACAAGAGACAATCTAACCATCTCCCTTTTACCTTCAATGGCATTACTAATGTCAAATGTTTGGGCTGCAGTGGAGAGTAACTGTCTGACTCCCCAAAGTCTTTCTACTGTTTGTAAACGTTGGAGTCAGATGTCATAGTCATAGAGATGTACAGCATGGAAACAGACCCTTCGGTCCAACCCGTCCATGCTGACCAGCTATCCCAACCCAATCTAGTCCCACCTGCCAGCACCCAGCCCATATCCCTCCAAGCCCTTCCTATTCATATACCCATAAGGAATATTGTGTCAAGATCCTGGAAGTTCCATCATAACAGCATTATGAATGTGACTAAACCATGTGGGCTGCAAGGAGCTGGTTCACAAACATTTCTCAAAGGCAATTAATTGTGACCAATAAATGCTAGCCTTACTAGAGATGCCTATGTCTCAAGATGCCTAGATAAGTGCAGCTGCAACAATAGTCCGGAAACTCAACCATATCCAGGACGACAGTGCACCATAGTTGATTGCTTAAGATGGTGGATGAAGGCTGTGATTAGGTTTCATGTGGAATTTGTATTATTATTTCGAAACTTGAGTTCTAAAGTCAAGCAATTACATATAGCTTGAACATTGATCTTGCATTTCTTTGCTGTGTGTTAAGAAATGAATTTTCATTTTGAGTTCTGAGAGTGGTATTGGGTTGTCAGGAGGTTTGATCATGCATTTAAACAAAGTTTATAAGACCCTCACAATGCATATTTCACTGCATTACAAACAAGTGTAGAACAGAGAAAAATATAGGCTTTTGCTCGGAAGAAGGTGTCCTATGACACAGGGAAACAACAGTCAGAAATATGTTCATTTGAAAAGGCAGTATTCATGTTTCTTTCAGAAAGAAGCAAATAATTTAGAAAGAAAAGATCTGTAAAAGCTGCTGTAGAGTCTAATTGTCTCCAAAGGTTTTGGGCCAGAAGAAAAGCAGTCCTGAGTGGGCTTAAAAGTCAGTAAGAGAAAAGCTCCAAAAACAGAATGCTGTGGTGGAGAAGATAAGGAATCCATGTTAATAAATGTGAGCTGTGTTAACGGCGAACTTAAGGATCTCAGGAACAGATACCATTCCTGAGTAATTAAAGCAGCAGCATTAAGTGAATGTGCAAACCAAACAACAAACTTTATAAATGAAGACAAAGAGAATCTTCAAAGAGGTTTGGGTAGCTCTAAGATTGTTGAAGGTAAAAAAAAATCCCTATATTTGTAATAATATTATTTCAGATCATCCTTGTATAGTGTAATATAGTCAGTGTTTTCTTTCTTCTGTGTGCAGTAGACTTCTCATTCTTTCAAGTACATTGACAGCCTCTTGTGACTATGCTCATCATTGTTAACACAGAGCAAAATGTAGACTTAAGGTCCATCAATTAAAGTCTCATTCTGGGATCTAACCTGTTCAGTATTATCATCAGTTGGTATCATAACAGGTGCCAAATCATTCCACCTCCAGTGCATAATGGTTGCAGTGTGTATCACCTCCAAGAAGTTTGCAGAAACTCACCAAAGACTTCTTCAACAACATTTCCAAAAACCTGAAACTTCTTTCAGCAGGAAGAGCAAGGGCAGCAGGGACATGAGAACAGTGCCATATTCAAGCTCCCCTCCAAATCAGGCAACATCTCAACTTACAAATAGATTGCCAATCCTTCATTGTTTATATGTAGAACTGTTATAGAATCCCTACAGTGTGGAAACAGGTCATTTGGCCCAACAAGTCCACACTGACCCTCCAAAGAGTAACCCACACAGACACATTCACCTATACTATTATTCTACATTTACCCCAGACTAATGCACATAACCTAGACATCCCAAGACACTATGGGCAACTTTAGATTAGATCCCCTACAGTGTGGAAATGGGCCCTTCAGCCCAACAAGTCCACACCGACCCACCGAACAGTAACCCATCCAGACCCATTTCCCTCTGACTAATGAACATAATACTATGGGCAATTTAGCATGGCCAATTCACCTAACCTGCACATCTTTCGACTTTGGGAGGAAATCGGAGCTCCCAGAAGAAACCCATGCAGACACGGGGAGAACATGCAAACTCCACACAGACAGTCACCAGAGGGTGGAATTGAACCCGGGTCCCTGGCGCTGTGAGGCTGCAGTGCTAACCACTGAGCCACTGTGCTGGGTCAAAATCCAAGAACTCTACATAACACCACTGTGGGAGTTCCTTTCCCACACGAACTGCAGTCCAAGAAGGTGGCTCATCATCAACTTATTGAAAGCAATTAGGGATTAGGAATTAGTGTTGCCTTTGACATCCACATCCCTCAAATTATTTATTTTTAACAAAGGACATGGTATTCTGACCCTACAGTTGCAACACTGAATTTAAACTATGTGTAAGGACTCAACATATAAAAATGAAGAAAAACTGCAAACTTTTCAAGGGGCAACAGCTAGCTCCTAGCAACAGAGATGAAGAGAATTTAAATAAAAAAATGGAAATCTCCTTTACCATCAGCTCTAACTTGGACTTCAGACAAATTTTCTAGATTCTTTCTAAAGAAGCACAATAAGCTAAGAGACTCACTTCAAACTCAAAACAATTTAATGTTTTTCTTTTCCTTTTTGTTCAACTTGTTGGTTTGAAAGATCTGAAAACATCCCTAAATAAAAAGAACAAGGTGGAGCATCTCACACACCAGATGGCTACACCCCAGCAACAAACACACAGCAGAGAACCAGTTCCAAGGCAGTGAAACCATAGTAATATCAGAATTTGCTGGAAAGAACCATGACACTTTAAACATATACGTCTGCCTCCTGGTCCACAATCTGTTACTCTGTGGGGCAAAGTGGAGCTTTGAGGAAAACCACCATGAAACAAAATGGTCAGCTTGCCAAATCAACATTACAACAGTAGTGGTAGTGTTGATATTCACAACATAAGTAGAATTGTCTTTCTGACTTGAACCTATCGAGATATGTTTTAATTGCAGCTTACAATTCCAAACCCTTCCCTCATCCATCATTACAGCAACTGGGTCTTGAATTCCAGCATTCAGCCTACAATACCCTACCCACAAATCATTCTTGTTATCAATTACATTTTACCTCAAGGAACTAAAAGTACTGAATCTGACCGCATCCAGCTGGGATGGGTAAGGACAAAGATGAGATAAAGATAAGTTGAATGTATGAAGCAGAGTAGGCTTAAGCTCCAGATAAAACAATGCATTCCAGAAAAATTCTTTTGTTAGATATCAGTGAGGAAGGGAATACGCCCATGTGAACTTGTCATGAAAAATAAAACCTACGCTGTTGCAACATCCAAATGTCTACTGAATTATTTCAAAGTTTTTGCCTCCACTACCTTACCGATTTGCCTCACATTAAATCACTTTCCATTCAAAGAACATCTTACATTTGAGGATTTCTTTAAAAATCTATAAATCTCGCTTCTTTTCAGAATGGCTTATGGTCTCCTTTTCAAACAATTAGCTTAAAACTGACAGGTTAACATTCCCAATTCATGCTGTTATATTCATGATAATTGCAGGTAGTGGCCATCATTATTCTGAAGACTCCTAATTCTGTTGCAATTTTAAAAATCTGTACTATCAATAGACTATTCTTTTTTAAAAATGTATTAGAACCAAATTGAAGACTGACAACCCTTTAATCTGCACTGTAACAAAAATTCAGATGTTCAAATTAAACTTGCAACATTTAAACTCAAATTTCACTGAGTGGAGATGATACATTTCATCCCTTGTGGTGCCCATGAGTCACAAAGTCACAAGCATCAGTGTACACCACATGGGACAGCCGGGCACAAGCATAGCTGAAAAGGGGAAGTCAGACAGGTTGAAGACCCTCTCAACAGCCGACTGTCTAAACTTGTTTTTGGGCACCTTGACCTGGCCCTGGTCTAGACACAAGAAGGCCCTCCAATCTACCTGTCCATCCTTTGGCCATAGATCAGGACTATGAAGCTGAAGTGCAAACAAAATGTTGAGTAGTGGCTACCTCAGAAAGTGACATAGGGACTGCAAACTAATACATACAGTGCACATGTAAAACAGTCTCACTGCTGTAAAAAAACAATTCTGGCAACCTGGGGTACGTTCAACTGCATGGAACTGCTGTGTGCAACACTCAGTATATGCCATATCCCTAATGGAGAAGGGGAGTACTCCCACATAGAAAGCTCAGCCATGCCTTGTTTGTGATCACACACAATCAAGTTTATATCTCATTTGTCCTTGTGTTACACTCCTACTATCTGGATGAGGGCTTAGAGTGTAATGTGATAAGTCTATACTAGCAGCACAAATGTGGCCATGTTAACAGAGATGTAGATTATATAAACGATATTGTAAAATAACTAGCAAAAAAGGAAGTGAATTACTTTAATTCTTCCTCAGAATGACTGACCAAAATCCTTTCCTCCAGGAAGCAGTCAGTATCAAACCCCACCCACCAAGGTATCACCACCTCATACAATGTCAATTTTAAACCCTAATATATTACAGAAAGGGTCAAGTGATTGAAAATTGCATTTTAAATAACAATAATGTTTTGGATATTAGCTACAATGATGAAGCCACTGAGTTGAAATCTTTCTTTTATACTCGCTCCGCTCAGATACATTCTGGGGTTCAGCTCTTCTGTTGCAGTTCACAGTTCAGTACATGTCAGCTGCGCTAGACTTTCTTCCTGAAAATAAAACGGCAAAACATTCGAAGGGTGGCTTTAGCAGGAGGCATTTCCACCAGTGTCGTATCAGGGTTTCATTCAGGAGTTCATAGGTTACTGTATTCATCAGAAAACCTCACCTTTAAACAAATAATCGTATTCATCCTCTCGGGTCCCCATCTTCCGTGCCTGTACGGTCTGTCCCCGCTCACTCGCCTCTCCGCACCGGATAAAGATTTAATCAAGATCCTGGTTTCTGCCAAAGCACAAGCTTCGGAAGGAAGCCGAGATCTTCCGGGATTGAGCTGGAGGAGGCAGAGTCACGCTTAAAGCTGTACTGTCCCACTGATTACGCGACACAAAATGAGGAAATTGTCCCACTAACCTTACCCTGGAAATTTTTATGGAGACTTTTAAAAATGTAATGATAGATTGTTTGCTTGGTCCCACTCTTTGCCGTCACAGACTGAACATTGCTTTAATTCTCCTCTCGATCTCACACAATGCAGTTGGAATGCCTTAAGGCCCTTTGCTCTTTCATACTGTCCCTTAATAACACCAAGCTTTGCTTTCACCCGGAGGCCAACAGCTACCCCACCACTACCTCTGTATTGTCAAACTGCATCTGGGTCTAGAGAAACCAACATTCCCTCCAGTTAAACATTGGGAAGATTGAAACTATAGATCTCACGACATACCACAAATTCAATAATCGGGCTATTGATTCCATCTTTTTTGCTGGACACTGTTTCAGGTTGCACCAGATTGTTTGTAACTGCAGAATCCCCTTCAATGTTAAAGCTTCCAGTACCATATTCCCTGTGTCATATAGAGTGCTTCCTTCGACTTCTGCAGTATTGCATTTCTACAACCAATCTGCAGTCAAACCTTTTAAGAGGGTTGTTTCCTCCAGAGTGATTGCAATGCTTAATTAGCCAGTCTCTCATCCTTCAGATTGGATAAATTTAGAAACATAAAATCCTTACAGAGTAGGAGCAGACCATTTGGCCCATCGAGCCCACACGGAAGAGCATCCCCATAAACTGGTGAGCCTGATATCAGTGGTGGGCAAGTTATTGGAGGGAATCGTGAGGGACAAGATTTACATGTATTTGGAAAGGAAAGGACTGATTAGGGATAGTCCGCATGGCTTGTGCGTGGGAAATCACAATCACTTGATTGAGTTTTTTGAAGAAGTAATGAAGGGAGTTAATTAGGGCAGAGCAGTGGTATTGATCTATATGGAGGAGAAAGTGAGGACTGCAGATGCTGGAGATCAGAGCTGAAAATGTGTTGCTGGAAAAGCGCAGCAGGTCAGGCAGCATCCAGGGAACAGGAGAATCGACGTTTCGGGCACAAGCCCTTCATTTTGATCTATATGGACTTCAGTAAGGCATTTGACAAGGTTCCCTATGGGAGATTGATTAGCAAGGTTAGATCTCATGGAATACCGGGAAAACTAGCCATTTGGATACATGACTGGCTCGAAGGTAGAAGACAGGGTGGAGGTGGAGGTTTGCTTTTCAGATGTGAGGCCTGTGACCAGTGGACTGCCACAAGGATCGGTGCTGGGTCCACTGCTCTGGATGTGAACATAGGAGATAGTTAGTAAGTTTGCAGATGACACCAAAATTTGAGGTGCAGTGGACAGTGAAGAAGGTTACCTCAGAGTACAATGGGATCTTGATCAGGTGGGCCAATGGGCTGAGAATTGACAGATGGAGTTTAATTTAGATAAATGTGAGGTGCTGCATTTTAGAAAAGCAAATCAAGGCAGGCTTTATAAATTTAATGGTAAGGTCCTAGGGAGTTTTGCTGAACAATGAGACCTTGGAGTGCAGGTTCATTGCTCCTTGAAAGTAGAGTCGCAGATAGATAGGATAGTGAAGAAGGTGTTTGGTATGCTTTCCTTTATTGGTCAGAGCATTGAGTACAGGAGTTGCAATTGTACAGGACATTGTTTAGGCCACTTTTGGAATATTGTGTGCATTTCTGTTCTCCTTCCTATCGGAAGGATGTTGTGAAGCTTGAAAGGGTTCAGGAAAGATTTACAAGGATGTTGCCAAGGTTGGAGGGTTTGAGCTAGAGGGAGAGGCTGAATAGGCTGGGGTTGTTTTCCCTGGAGCAACCGAGGCTGAGGGTGACCTTAGAGAGGTTTACAAAATCATTTTCTGGGGTGGGGGAGTCCAAAACTAGAGGGCATAGGTTTAGGGTGAGGGGGGAAGATTTAAAAGGGACCTAAGGGGCAACTTTTTCACGGAGAGGATGGTGCATGTATGGAATAAGCTGCTAGAGGAAATGGTAGAGGCTGGTACAATTACAACATCTGGATTGATATATGAATAGGAAGAGTTTAGAGGGATATGGGCCAAGTGCTGGCAAATGGGACTCGATCAGGTTGGGATATCTGTTCGGCTTAGAGGAGTTGGACCAAAGGGTCTGTTTCCATGCTGGCCAATCCACCTAACCTGCACATCTTTGGACTGTGGGAGGCAATTAGATTACCTGGAGGAAACCCACCCAGACACGGGGATAATGTACAAACTCCACACCAACATGACCCGAGATGGAGTTGAATACAGGTCATTGGCGCTGAGGCAGCAGTGCTAACCACTGAGCCACCGTGCTGCCCATTGGAGGTAAACTTGGAGTTTAACTAATACTCTGCAACCACGATCATCTCCTTCACCCCTGTATTCTAAGACTAACATTGGCTCCTGGTCCTTCAATTAAAAAAAAAGTGTCAGGCCTAAAAGCAGGAGGTACACATCTGCTCTGGGGCTTGTCAGGTTTTCCTGAATGATTACATTCTTAGTACTAAGGTGTACATGGATAAAATGCCAAATCTTATGGGCCAGTGGGCAGGAAGTTCAGTCACCCACCAGGACATTCCAGGTGCCATATTTGAAAGGCACTCTGACAGCACTTTACTCTCTACAAGCCAGGAGTATCAGTCAAGCTGTATTCCTCATCCCAGGAAACAAGACTAGATATAAACTGTTGCCACACTTCATCAATGAATCATAGGAAACCCCACAGTGAGGAAGCAGGCTCTTTGGCCCATTAATTACACACTGAGCTTCCGAACATCGTCCCACCTAGACCCACTCCACCACCCTGTGCCTGTAACCCTGCATTTAGCATGGCCAAATGACCTACCTTTAACATCTCTGGGAGGAAACTGGAGCACCCAGAGGAAACCCACACAGACACAGGGAGAATGTACAAACAACACACACAGTTGCCCAAGGGTAGATTTGAACCTGGGTCCCTGGTGCTATGAGGCAGCAGTGCTAGCCAGTATGCCACCCCTCTTCCTTCCTAAAATGCTGTGGAGGAAAGAAGTGACATTCATTTCTGTTGATATCCACCATTGATATGCAGCTCCCACCCTTTTTGTCTCTCTTGCTCCCATCTCTGATTCCCAATTTCTTGCTTCCATTCCTTCAGTTCCTTCGAATGCCCCCAATAATCATGCTATTTAAGTTCCATTCCCTGTCATTTCTTTCTAACTCATATTTATCTGAACCTTTTGAGTTGAGCCCACTTTTGAGTAAAGTCCAGTTAGCCTACACTTGGGCAACTGTGTGTTGTTTGTACATTCTCCCTGTGTCTGTGTGGGTTTCCTCTGGGTGCTCCAGTTTCCTCTCAGAGATTAACTTGCATTAGCCAGGTTGGTTTCCTCACTTGGGCAGGCTTGATGACTAGTCAGGCTTCATCCATATTATGGTAAGTGTTTAACAACAGCAAGTAGGCCTCACATGACTGAGACTTCTCATGAGTTGGTTGACCTGGTTAGGCCTCATATCTTACACGGTAAAGAAGAAACCAAGTTATTGAAGAAATTTGTCCTCATTAGAGCTTGGGTGAAGAAGTCTACCCTGTAAGGTACATTCCTGTTTTTCATAGTTGGGTTTTCTAATTCACGTTTTCTATTTTTGCCCAACAGGTCTGTACCTGTGAAATAATTACAGTGGATTAGGGTATAAATGAATATTCATAGTACGTTTCTAAATCCTAACCATAAAGTCAGGAAGGCTGACCTTCCCAAAAGATTCAAAGGAATTCACACAAAAACTTTAACCTGCCAATGGAAATTTTTGCTTCCTACTCAATTGGGTGCATTCATCCACCCTTCTAAAGATCAGGGCAGCCTTAGAATATTCCACCTTTAGTTTCATAAACCTCTTGGACAGGATTTCTAGAGTCCACCAGGTGTGAAGAATAAGTGGAGAAAACAAAGAATGTTGTGCTTCTGGCCTATGTGCTAGTTCTGGATGTAGGTTTGCTCGCTGAGCTGGAAGGTTTATTTTCAGACGTTTCATTACCCTACTAGGTAACACCTGAAAATTCCTGCTTTTTATTTATATGTTTGGGTTTCTTTGGGTTGGTGGTGTCATTTCCTGTGGTGATGTTATTTTCTGTGGTTAAGTCACTTTCTGTTCCTTTTCTCAGGCGGTGGTAGATGGGGTCTAACTCGATGTGTTTGTTGATAGATTTCCAGTTGGAATGCCATGCTTCTAGGAATTCTCGTGCGTGTCTTTGTTTGGCTTTTCCGCTATATGGATGACACCTTTGTCGTCACTAAATGAAACAAATTAGAGGAAACATTCAAGGCCATCAGTAATACCCTTACTAGCTCTGAACTTAATGTGGACTGTCTACTGTATCAATAGTGGCCACAACTCCTGGATTTGTTTTATTTCAAAAATATACTTTGTTCATAGAAAGATATTTTTGGTACACATACAGTTGATGATGCCGTTCAGATGTGTACTGATTTTACTTTCAGTTGAGTTGCTGCTGTTCACCATTCTCTAAGTTTACCGTCAACCTCTTGGCATTTAGCTGAGGCATCAGCTGGGCCCAATTACTGAATGGACTCCTGTTATTCTTCGGCAGAGGGACATTACACAGTGGTTTTTCCCCACTGTGCCTTGGTGGCACCTTCCCCAAGCTTCAGTGTGTCCCTCAGTACGTAGTCCTGGACCTTGGAATGTGCCAGTCTGAAACACTCAGTAGGGAGCAACTCCTTCACCTGGAAGACCAACAAGTTTTGGGCAGACCAAAGAGCGTTTTACTGAGTTGATAATCCTCCAAGCACAGTTGATGTTCGTCTCGGTGTGCATCCCAGGGAATAGCATAGGGCACGGCGTCCCTTGTCACGGAGCTGTTCGGGACAAACCCTGACAAACTGCATTCCTCTCCAGACTTCCTTTGCATTGGCACATTCCAGAAGGAGGTATATGGCAGCCTCCTCCCCTCCACAGCCACTTTGAGGGCAGTGTGTGGTGATGCAGAGAGTCCGGGCATGCATAAAGGATCTCACAGGCAAAGCCCTTCTCACCACCAGCCAAGCGATATCCTGGTGCTTGTTTGAAAGTTCTGGCATTGAGGCATTCTGCCAAATGACTTTGACAGTCTGCTCAGGGAACTGCTCAACAGGATCCACCCTCTCCTTTTCCCGAAGGGTCTCAAGGACTCTATGTGCTGACCACTTTCTGACGGACTTGTGGTCAAAGATGTTTTTCTTCACAAATTTCTCCATGAAGCCACAACTCCTGGATAGCACTGCTGGGACTGCCGAGTTGCATGACATCCAATTGGCTGGCAGCTCCCTGAGCAAGGTGATAGGAGTAAAAATCTCACCTTACTGCAATTGTTGCTGCTCCCAGTGGGAAAAATGCAGCAGCACAGCTATTCAAATCATGGGCAGGCTCCCTTGCAGCAATTTTAATAGGGGATGGGGTCTGTGGCACCCATAAAAACAATCTGTACATTCTAATCTCCATTTGAGTGTGATAGCAGGGTCCTGTTCTCATTGTCAGCATTCAGCCATGGAAGGCAGTTCGACTATGTTAACTACCAAAAAGAACCCTTTCTACACTGCCCCATCAAATACCTGCAAACCAGGTACAATGCTCATAAAATACTTTGTGAAAATACATTTCCATCCATCAATTATTCCTGCAAGAAAACAAAATTCTAATTTCTGAAATTTAGATTTAACTGTAATAAAAACTATAAAGATTGTTTATTTCACAACTACAGATCTAAATTTTCCTTCAGGCTTTTTATTACCTCAACGAAATATCTTGCTTGCAGCATCAGCCTCTCCCACAGGCATGGGTTTGGACCTGTTATCCTTGCCCATGCTGTAGGCAGCATTTAGATTGTACGATTGAATAGAGTTGAAGTTAAATTGAAGTCTTCTGGGAGTCTGAATGAAATGTCCTATGGTGAGATTTGAGGCTGAACTGGATAAGATGTCTGTCAAGGCCTATCTCTATGTCAGCAGCATCTCAAGTTTCACAAAATGAGTTTCTAATGGGCAGCAATAATTAAAAAGGTCCATTGCTTGTAAATGCCTTATTTAAAGGCACAATGCACCTTGTTAATATCAGCTTTCAATATTACCTGATGTGGTGAACAAGATAGATTAGATTAGATTCCCTACAGTGCAGAAACAGGCCCTTCAGCCCAACAAGTCTACACCAACCCTCTGAAGAGTAACCCACCCAGACCCATTCCCCTACTCCCTACTAATGCACCTATCACTATGGGCAATTTAGCTTGGCCAATTCACCTGACCTACACATCTTTGGACAGTGGGAGGAAACCAGAGCACCCGGAGGAAACCCATGCAGACACAGGGAGAATGTGCGAACTCCATGCAGACAGTCGCCGAAGGCTGGAATCGAACCTGGGTCCCTGGTGCTGCGAGGCAACAGTGCTAAACACTGAGCCACCGTGTCGCCCCACTTGTTGAGAAATATCAACATAGAAATCAGAGCAAGTACCTGCACGCCCAGCTTGCCCCTGGTTGCAACCAGTATCCATGTTGTTCAGGACCAAACAGTATCTCAAGGCTTGGTCCACAAGCACCAGCTGCATGCACCTCTTATCCATGGACATTGGCATCCATCATTTGCCAACTTCACACGACTATCACGGTACCCCTCTGATACACCTGCAGGCAACTAAAGATTCACAGACTTGTATTGCATGGTCCACAAGCAACTAACATTGGAAAGTTACGGCAAGGACATACTTCCATCTGACAGATTAGACCAGGCTGCATGTCAGGGCTGCTCTCTTAGCACTCGCTAACTGAGCACCAACCTGCAAACTCACAACATCCATGCATTGTCCTGCCTTGCCTTGCTGCACTAATTAGTGCAGTCCCGCAACCAAGCAACTTGCCTTGCTGGTCAGCCATATGCTACATTATTGTCATACCCATGGCACGTGCCAGCAAGGTACATGACTTTGCATGTGCAGCAAGCAGACAGCCATGTCTCAAAGTCTTAAAGAAGTAATCCACCAAAGTCCTTGGAGATAGCAGCCAATCAGTTGGTTGTGCCACAGTAAGTGAATGGTAACCTCTGATAACCTCTGATACTAATACCGGAGATTGGCCACAGTCAGGCACCTTGTCAGAGTGTTCTTGTTCAGGGGGTCCATGCATCTGCAGTCCAGGGAGGGATCACATCAATCCTGTAGTTCCACTACAGCCAGTCTAATGCAATCAGGAAGATGTATACCCATCAGTCATGGGTCTGAGCATTTCTATTCTAGGGCTGTCTGGTTAGGTCACTCAAGGGAATGGAACATGTTCAACCTGTTGGGTCTGTCCACAGAAACAGAGGGGAAATGGGGCTGTGGGGCAAATGAAGGCTGCTACCACAAGCAAAAGACTTAGCAAGTATTCATTGGGCTTGGGGCTAGAGGCTGTGGGTTGACAATTTTGAAGGGAGAGACAAGAGTATCTGCAAGGGAGAGACATGGTAAAGCACTGGATGTAGGTTTGCTCGCTGAGCTGGAAGGTTCATTTCCAGAAGTTTTGTCACCCTACTCGGTAACATTTTCAGTGGGCCTCCAGGTGAATCATTGCTGATAATTCCTGCTTTCTATTTATGTTTGGGATTCTTTGGGTTGGTGATGTCATTTCCCGTGGAGATGTAATTCTGGTTCTTTTTTCTCAGGGGGTGGTAGATGGGGTCTAACTCAATGTAGTTGTTGATAGAGTTCCAATTGGAATGCCATGCTTCTAGGAATTCTTGTGCGTGTCTCTGTTTGGCTTGTCCTAGGATGGATGTGTTGTCCCAGGTGAAGTGTATGTAAGGATACTAGTGAGAGAGGGTCATGTCGTTTCGTGGCTAGTTGATGTTCATGTATCCTGGTGGCTAGTTTTCTGCCTGTTTGTCCAATATAGTGCTTGTTACAGTTCTTGCACGGTATTTTGTAAATGACATTAGTTTTGCTTGTTGTCTATGGAGGGTCTTTCAAGTTCATTAGCTGCTGTTTTAGTGTGTTGGTGTGTTTGTGGGCTACCATGAAGCCAAGGAGTCTGAGTAGTCTGGCAGTCATTTCTGAGATGTCTTTGATGTAGGGGAGAGTGGCTAGAGTTGCTGGATGTGTTTTGTCTACTTGTTTGGGTTTGTATAGCACATATCGGAAGGATGTTATGAGGTAAAGGGGTTAATCCATGGTCAGGAGCAGCCTGATTTCAATGGGTGACAGTGTATGACCACACCTGGCTTGGGCTAGTGGCCTAAGATGCCACATGCAGATGATGCAGATGTTTTGGATAGGAACCTGGGATGGTGTGTAGTCTAAGGGGTTACAGAAAGGCGATTTGGATGTTCGGAGGGGGGGGGTGATATTCACTGACATGTAGAGATAGAGTTGAAAAACCACTGGCCGAGGACCACACTGACCTTTCATCTTTCTGGAAAGTGTGCAAATGGGAATAAAATGACAACAACCAGTCTTGGAGTAGGCAGGGTAAGTATCTTGACTTGTGAATGAGAGAGCTGTGAGACCCACCGATGTGAAGGCTTTCAAAGGGAAACAAAATTGCATACAGACCAAGTACTGCAAAGTACACAGACTTGAGGGGTCTGTACTCCCTGGCCACCCTAATGCATTGGCTGCCTGTTTGTTGTGCACCTCCCAGCCTCAGGCCTCACTGACCCATTCACTTACAACAACACTTAGGCCAGGGGTGGAATAGGGTTGTAGAATCAGATAATAGTGTCAGCAAGATCCATTCCTCTGTAATAGGTTTTGCTTCCAGATGCTGCAACAGCTTTCAATGCAGACATCAACCCATGGTGTAACCTGGGAGATCGTGAAGTTATACATAATGCTAGCACAGTTACATTCAAGCTACAAAACGAGGCTACCAATCTAATAAAATGTTAAAACGGTATAGCAATATATGAAATAATGTGCAGCATATAGTCAACTGTGCCATCAATGTTTTCTTCTTCTTCACCCTTCCATACCATCTTAGTGTACTCCCTCATTCTGCAGCTGGGGTGGAGGGACCCTAGTCAGCAGGTGGTGGTGAGCTGCCTCTGCAGTCGATTTGCTATAGGTAGGTAGACCCTCAATGCCTTTCGGGATGAAATTCCAGGATTTTGACACAACAACCCTGAAAGCGCAGCGATATATTTCCAAGTCAGGATGATGAGTGGCTTGGAGAGGAACTTGAAGGCGGTGGTGTTCCCATGTATCTGCTGCTCTTATCCTTCTGGATAGTAGTGGTTGTGGATTTGGAAGGTGCTGTCTCAGTATCTTTGATGAATTTCTAGTGTGTCTCGTAAATGGTGCAGACTGCTTCTACTGAGTGCCACTGGTGGAGAGAGTGGATGTTTGTGGATGTGGTACCAATCAGGTGTGTTGCTTTGCCCTGGATGTATCAAGTTTCTGGAGTGTTATTACAGCTGCAGAGGAGGGTTCCATCACACTCCTGACAGCAGATTTTATAACCTCTGACCTGTTCTTGTAGCCACTGTATTTATATGGTTAGTCCATTTCAGTTTCTGGTTAACTCCCAGGATATTGATTGTGGGGGATTAAACCCAGCCCCAGCACTCTATCCCTATAACCCCACATTTAGCATGGCTAATCCACCTAACCTGCACATCTTTGGACTAGCCCGAGGAACACCTACAGAAATATCCTGGAGCTGCGATGAATCACCTCCAACCACCATAAGTATGACGCCAACAAATGAAGACTTTGCTCCCTGATTCCCACTGAAATCCAGATTTGCAAGGGCTCTTCAATGCAATACTTGGTAAAATGTGGCTTTGCCATCAAAGGCAATCAACTTCACATCATCTCTGGAATTTGTTGGTGGGCCCAGTGCAGGACTTGAGGCAGTGGCGACGACAGGGTGGCCTCTGTGGTCAGTGGAGAATGTGTAATCCATAGTTGGCACTGGTCAGGTGTAGCAATGTGGGAGACCCGAATCGGTATTCCTGGCAGATCAACAGGAGCGGTGGTTGCATTGTTGGTGGCATAGTAGGCCTGATGTGGTGCTCCTGGTGGTGCAGCGGTGGTGGTCCCGGAGCAGGATCCTGGAATGGACTGTGATGTGGGGGCGTTGGTTGGCACAGAGTCTGTTGTGGAGACACCCCCTATCGAAATCAAGCAGAGCACTAAAAGGGACGAAAAGCTCTGTTTTTAGTTATATCTTAATATGTTCTGTAACTCAAAATGGCGCAAGAGTGAAGCGACATATTACACTTCTCACTTTATTTATTTGTTAAATGCAAATGAGAATCAAGCATT
This sequence comes from Chiloscyllium plagiosum, assembly GCF_004010195.1. Classification (NCBI taxonomy): domain Eukaryota; kingdom Metazoa; phylum Chordata; class Chondrichthyes; order Orectolobiformes; family Hemiscylliidae; genus Chiloscyllium; species Chiloscyllium plagiosum. The sequence goes on from NC_057740.1 coordinate 16,348,233, forward strand.
CATTTCAATTTAATTAAGCTCTTTTGTCCACATTTGGACCAAGGCGCTGGTGAAACCCAAACTGGGCATCAGTGAGCAGGTTATTGCTAGACAAGTCCTCCTTGGTAACACTGTTGATGATACCTTCTACCACTTTACTGACGATTGAGACTAGACTGATGGGGCAGTAATTGGCTGGGCTGGATTTATCCTTGGGAAATTTTCCATGTTGTTGGGTAAATGCCAGTGTTGTGGCTTACTGGAATGGCTTGGCTAGGGTTACAGGAAGTTCTGAAGAACAAGTCTTTGGTACTATTGCTGGAATGTTGTCAGGTACCATAGCCTTTGCAGTATCCAGAGTCTCCAACTGTATGTAGGTCAGATCAAGAAAAGATGGCAGTTTTCTTCCCTAAATGACATTAGTGAACCGAACATGTTTTCTGACAATCAGCAATGGTTTCATGGTCATCATTAGATTAGACTCAGATTTTTAAAACTTGATTTAAAATTCCAGCATCTGCTATGATGTGATTCAAACCAGTTCCCCAGAATATTACCTGGATCTCTGGATTAAACTTCTAACAATAATACTAGACTGTTGTCTCTCCAAAATACTAACAATGTTGAGGGTTTGTGTTAAATTTATTACCAGGTGAATAATGCATGATAGCAAAATGGTAGTTTCTTTACATCTCTCCCAATTTAGTGTAAATCCTGCCGTATCTATTGGCATACTTGGATGCCAGCCTTGAACTCTGTTTTAAATTTGCTATCCCTTATCTTAAGACTATGAGCTCTCATCTTAGAATGCCCCACAAGAGGGAACATCAGTTCCACATCTATTTTAACCTCATCTTTTGTCACCTTGAATACCTCAATTTGATCACCCCATTCTTCTACATTGCAGAAAGTATAGGCCTAAACTCTTTAATCTCTCTTCATATGACAAACCCCTCATCTATGGGATCAATCTAGTGAACTTTGTTTGAAATGCCTCCAATGCCACTACATCTTTCCTCAAATAAGGTGACCAAAACTGTGCACAATACTCCAGGTATGGTCTTGCCAATACCTCATATAGTTGCAACAATACTTCCTTAGTTGAAAAATGTGGCGCTGGAAAAGCACAGCAGGTCAGGCAGCATCTGAGGAACAGGAGAATCGACGTTTCAGGCATAAGCCTTCATCAGAAATGTTGCTGATGAACGGCTTATGCCACACTTTTTGACTCTGATCTCCAGCATCCACAGCCCTCATTTTCTCCTACAATACTTCTTTTCCTTTATATTGTATTACTTTATCTATAAAAGCCAACAACCATTTGCTTTATTAAGTGCTAGTTTCCTGTGACTCATGAATGAGTACACCTGGATCCCTCTGTACCAGAGCATCCCCAGGTCTTTCACTATTAAGATAATAGGTCGCCTTCCCATTTTTTTTGACCCAATTTCATGACCTCTAGTTTGTTGGTCCACACCTTTTGAAATGTTTATAATTTTGTCCTGGATTATTTTTTCTAACAGTTTCTTCAACCCTGAGACTAGACTGTCTCCTAGTTCCTTAATTTATTTGTCTTCGTTTTGTGAACAGGGATGTTACATTTCTAATCCATGAGTCTTCTGTCACAACCTCTGTATCCATGGGGTGTTGGAAGACTGTGATCAGAGCCTTACTTCTTTAGGTAATCTAAAATGCATCTTTTCTAAAACAGATGACTTTTCAAATTTGAGAACTGCCAAACCTTTATGTATCTTCTCTATCTATTTTTATTCTATCCAATATATCTAGTACTTCCTCCCACTGCTACATTGCTATTTTCTTCTCTAGTGAAGACAGATACAAAGTACTCATTTAGTACCTCAGTCATGGCCACCATTTCTGTAAGTATATTGCCATTTGAGTTCCCTATCAGTACCGCTTTTGTAATTTTTAATATTTGGTTTTGCTTGTGAAATATTTTTGGGTTCCTTTTTGTAGCCACTGATGTATTTACGTGCCAACACCTCCCCCCCCCCCCCCATTCCCTATTTTAAAATGTCTTCTATACTTTGTGTATTCAGTGTCTGTGCATGGATGAAATACTGTGCTTGTGCAAAAAGGATAAGGTACAATGTATTATAAGCAAGTTTACTGTTCACCCCAGCAGTTTCACTTTGAAACTTGTTCTGGTTTTGCCTGTCAGTTTGTACCTAGCCTGTCAGTTCCACACTGTATAAATTGTAAAAATCACAAATTCAACTAGAAGTACCAAGTTTGAACTGAGGACTTAGTTCAGCTGTTATAGTAAATTGCAAATCATTTCACCACCCTTCTCCAAGGATTTCCAACAAGTATAATGGGAGTGCAACGTTTGGGACTGTGAGTGAGAAATAATATTTGCTTTTCTTGAATTTAATCATTGGGATTCCTTTACTAAATCACTTATCTCCCTCTCCTCCATTAAGATGTTCTTAAAATCTACCTCTTTGACAAGCATTTTGCTGGGTTAAAAATTTGTTTGATAATGGTATCACACGGTAGATTGCAGTGTTTTAATATGTGTGTACATTAAAAAAGGGATTTTTTTTGCAAGTAGTATTTGAAAACAACATAGTACCATGTCTCCTTCAGGGTTCAAAACAATACTAGCTCCTTAACACTCAACCATCAAGTTGTTGTTAAAGAATTAGCGCACTTACCATCTAAGACCTTCCCCATCATTATACTTGCTTAAAATCTGTTAAGTTTCAAACTAAATCATCGTGGTGGTAGTTAGGGCAGATACAGAGAAACTGTTTTAAAAGCGATTGGTGGAACAATCAAACAGTAAAATAAGGAAAAAAACTTGTTATTGCAATGAGTGGTTACAATCTGGAACTTACTGCCTGAAAGGATGGCAGATTTCGATTTAAATCATGGTTTTCAAAGGATAAGTGCCTGAAAGGAAACGAAATTGTCGGGCTTTGGGTAAGATCAGCAAAGTGCGTTTAGCTAAACCATTCTTCTATAAATGCAGTACAGACTCCAAGGGCAGAAAGCCCTCCAGTGTTTTCACTGTTCTAGTGATAAATTGTTCCAGTTCTAATAAGGACGAAACATTCCTTTGCCCAGCGTACTGCTGACTTACTTGTTGACTGTTTCTAGCATATTCTGCTCCAGGTTCAGGCAGGCCTGTGCACGTGCCAGTTGCCCTGGAGATTTGGCGGGAATCCAGTGTGACGTCAGCCGAGCGAAGCTGTACCCAGAATCCTTCACGCGATCGCAGCCAGACGCCATTCCGAGTCGGACAGCGCAATCTGGTAGCTCGTTGTTGCGTCGATGGCGGATTTGGAGCCCACGCCCCAGGAGCCTGTAATCAGCAACCCTGAACAGGACGAAAAGCAAGATGAGAATAACCCGAGTGGCGGTGATGAAGATCAGAACCAGAGGTGCAGTTTTGTGTGAGAGAGGGAGGCAGTGTGGCTATGGCAACGGTTCAGGCTTCAGTTGGGGCTGTAGGCCGCGACTCCGCGCGCCGAACAAAAGGCCCGCCGCTCAATGATGTCTGAAAACCGCGGCCTAACGCCGCGCTGATAGCGGGCATTGCATAGCTCTAAGGACGTAAAGTACGAAAAGCTGCCTGATTTTAATACTGAGGAACATTTTAAATTAATTGGTTGCTTTTCAGCTCTTCCTTTTTGAAGTACGTTTTGTACACGAGAACGAAAAATGCGTTATTCCATGCGCGTTTCCCTCAGGAGTTAGAGCTCAGTATATGAATAATTTGCATTCATATCTCAATTTCCCACTACTTTTGTGTTTGATTTAGATGGACACCCTCCCGCTACTCTTCCGATTGCGCGTGGATGTACACCATATTGTTTCATTAGTGCATTGTTCCGTTGCCTCACCCCACCCTCTCCCAAACTTGCTTCTGGCCTTGAATCGGTTCCTCCATTTTCGCCTGGGCTTTTTGTCCCGTTCTCCCTCTCTAACAATTACATGATAGTTCTGTTGAACGTGGGCTGCAGTTAGCCATTGTTTATTGTTCTAAAACAACCACTAATATTAAACAGGTTATTAAAGTGACATTTTTGTTCTCTAGTAACCTGTTTTGTGGGAAAACCACTACCTGCAGCAGTTTGAATTCATTAAGATTGTTGATATTGAAATAGGTGTTTTGTACTTCACAGTGAAACAAATGAAACTTCAGTTCAGAATGAAAAAAGTGATAAGCTGAAGGAAAAAAGCAGCAAGCGTGGTGGAAACCGCTTTGAGCCATATTCAACCAACAGAAATGCAAGATTCCGGGTTTTTGTGAGCAATATCCCATTTGAAATGAAATGGCAAACACTTAAAGATATAATGAGAGAGAAAGGTAAAGTCAGTTGTAGTGTGTTAACTGGAATTTTTAAAAAAAGTTTTAAAATTTGGCAAATACTGTGTACTAACTGCATTACTTTTTTTGTCTTCACTTGCTGATGCCAAATATTGGTGCTGAAGAATAAGTCCTCTTATGCAGAAGAAGTGACGCCTGGCATTTTAGCTGAAGTATTCAATCATTTTTGTAATTAAATGTTTCTTTACAGCTATTAAGGAGGATGATCATGAACAAAACAAGAAATTTGCCTAGGAACCCTGAATTGTTTCAATATATTGGAAGGGAGGATCAGAATTCTCAAGTTGAGTTGGTGTCTTCTGAGTGTTGTTACTAAAAGTTCAGGAGTTCACAAATTAATTTGAGTTTTTCACCATCTGTTCAGATGTTGGGAAGGGCCAAGGCTGTTATTATTCTGGGAGTTAGGATAAGAAGAGGGTGGCACATTGGTTATTATTTTGTTCTGGGAGAAAGCTCGATGAGCATCCTTTTCTGGGTTGGGGTACTCGTTACTATTTTCATTGCTGATTGCATTACTGTAGGTGGAAATTGTGAAGTTCTGCATCAGATTTTATTTGATATCCAATTAACCCAGCTTATTATGCACAATCAGCTTTTGTCTTTAATTTTAAAAAATCTATCCTCTGGAGAGATTCTGGCAAAGTGCTTCAAATTGAGCAGAGAAATATCTGTCAAAAATACTTCTGAGTTTGAGAGAAAACAATTAATTTTTGCTAACTAAAGTTGCCTGCATTTATTCCGAGCGACGTGTTTCCAGTCATTTTGCATTACCTCTATAATTGGCTAGTTGCAAGTATGTATGTAGCTTGTTTAGGTTGAGTGAAAACTGTCTTTTATATTCTCAATGCATTTTTCAGTTGTCACATCATTGACAGCTTATGTGGAAAGTCATGGAAATGATACTCCATCCTACTTGGAACAATATGTAGTGGACTGCAAAAAATAATTGTATACTTAAAACACAGTTTTGAAAATTGTACATCATGTGTTGGTATAACTTTTATATGTTTGCATAGTGTAACCCGAAGAATATCTGATTTTAGTAATCATAAAACAGAAGATAGTATAAACATTGGCATGTTGATCAGCATCCATGCAAACCATTGAATTAAATGCTGTACAGGCTATTCTTTGTTTTAACCCATCCTTTTAATTGAAACTGTTTAAACGCTCAGCTAAATGTTTACCAGATCTGGCAGTGCACATTACAAGTGTTAACTTTTAAACAAAGAACTGCGGTTGCTGGCGATCTGAAACAAAAATAATTGGAGCATCTCAGCAGTTCTGGCACTTACTGTGGGGAGAAAACAGTTAATAATTTGAGTCCATTAGGGGTCAGTGGGCTCAACGATAACTGTTTTCTGTCCACAGATGCTGCCAGACCCGATGGGTTTCTCTCTTGCAATTTTTATTTGTTAACTTGTATATTGTCTTCACAGATACTAATCTCCCTTGGTGTTTCTAGGGTTTTCTGTTGTGTCCAATACGCATGTAATCTTCAGGAGAGTGCTGTTTATTCTTAAATATATTCTTTACCTGAAAAGAATACGTCACAACTTAAAACTTGACCATGGGAATCTTTTTGGACTTGTCCCCATCTTGCTATTGTTCCCCTCTATGATCAAACGTAGCAACAGAGCATTGAGTATTTATTGTGGCACGGTGTCACTGACTAATGTCGTGAGAACAATGACCTTTTAAAAACAAAAGTTGTATCCTCTTCAATTAAAATTGACAGAGCAAAATAAAGCAGTAATTATTAGGCGTTAACTTCCTGTTTTGTGCAGTTAAGAACATTTGACCATTCTTTCAACGTTAATTATGGCTTTTAAAAGCTGCTTTTTCTCTACAACACCATCCTCAAAAATAAGTTGAAAAGATCTGAGCAAATAATTGAAGGAGTACATTGTTTTGATGTATGTTCCACAACTAGAGGTGACAGTGATGGCCAGTGATGGGTGACGGCAGCATAACCCCAGGAGAACAGTTTCTTGACATGATGGCTTTTGAAAATACAAAATTGAAGTTCTTTCAAACTGTTAGAAATCAGTCTATGCCTTTTTGAAAACTTGGTAACATTGGTTTGGTCAGTCATGTTTATATTGCGACATCTGAAATCTTGTGAATAGGAATTTCTTATCCCTTAATCAGTTGTTACAATTACAGTTAACGGCTAAGCAGAATTTCGTTTCCTTATAGTAACAGCCAATGGAAATAGATCAGTGGTTAATATATGCTTTCTGTAACTTTATTCTGTTTTTGTTGAAGTGTCATCGTTTGACGGATAAACTGGATTTAGCCATCATAACATGATTTGTTTCACATTTGGAGTTTTGTTAACTTCAAGTATTTGTAATTTTTTCTCTGTAGATAGCATTATTGAGAAATGGTATGTCATTTTTTCAATATTGAGTTGAAGGTTAATGAGAAATGCCATCATGTGTATACCGTAAGTTACAAATTTGGTATTTAAATAAAGGCTGGTACTTGTATACAAATGAATGCAATGCATGTTTGAAAGTTGGTAACCTGGACAGCCTGACACAAGAAATATTGTCTTAAACTGTTGTGGAATTGTTTTGGTTAATACAGTTATATCTGGAATGGGTTGGACAATTATTCAAACAAATGTCCTTGCATTGGGTGTGTTGTGCATTAACATTGAAGCATATATGGCTCATTATGGTATGAGCTATCACTACAGCAAGAATTCTGTGGTTGAATTAAGGTGTTGCATCTATAGGAGATGCAAAGAGTCATACTTTTGTCTCTTACCACCCTTCATTGCTTTAAAGTCATGCTAATTCAACTAACTATTGTGACCTTCCAAAAAATCTTGTTTACTAAATTCAGTTATGTGCAAATTGTAGACAGAAGTCAAATGCTTGATTTTACAGTGAGGTTTCTGCTATACAGAAAATTTATCTAAAATTTCCCTAACTTTATTTCCACAATTACCTTTAGTTTATTACCAAAAATCTTTTTGTCTTCAATATCAAGCTGACACATTTGACTCTGGAAAACCATATGTGGTAAACTTTCTTTGAAGATTGCCATTCAATTGTGTGTTCAGTATCTGAGTGAAAAAGGATTATTGGTGTTTCAGAACAGAAGTGTGAAAATCCGCCATGGTGCATGCTGCTGCTGCATAGGACTACTTGATGGCTCCAGTATTTAGTAGTCTGACAGGAAAGAAATCTTTTTCAGCAGACATTGTTAAATATGTGAAACCACTGTTAAGTGTCATATTTCTAGGTTTGTGTAGACACGCACCTTTCTTGATGTAGTGATGGCTTCAAGCGGTAAGACTCAAAAGTTGGTGGCCTATAATTAGTGTAACATTGGGAATGTGCCCATGCAGTTTCACATGTCCTTGGTTTTTTTAGACTACTGATGTCTATAAATGATTTAGATAGTGGTGGGTTATGGTGGTACAGGTGTGTAGGGAACCAAACTCTCTCTTCAGCCTAAATGTAGCCTGGGTGTTGCACTAAGCCAAGTTAAGAACAGTTGAAGCCTACTGCTGAATGCAGCAAAGGTACCCCAGTTCTTTTTAAGAGCAAGATATAATTAATATGCAGATGTCTTTTTCACTTATTCTGGTGTGGGATGATGGAGATGATTCTGAAGTTTTTGTTCTAAAATGGCATCATGGTGCAAAATGTCATGGGACGGTGGGATTTCTTTGATTCCCTTCATGCTGGCTTGGGAGTGCAGAATGCAGGCAGGTGATGTTTATAGAAGACTCACCTCTGTTAAATTTCAATCAAATAATGGCAATGGCAGTGAACCTTAAGGAATTGGATGTCTTTTCTTTTAAATATCTTATTAATTTAGATGAAGTAAGCTCTTTGGCCTGTTATATGCAGTCCAGTGAAGCAACTTCTGCCAGCTTATAATAAGCCTTAGTAGTTTGTTGATTTTTGAATATAGTTCCATTATCCAAGTGCAAAAATGAAATTGGTTCATTTCAAGCTATATTGCACCATGTGACCTTTTATCCCCTATTAAAGATGCTTAATTATTGGCAAACATCCAAGTTAATGGCAGAAATGCAAGAATACGTTTTAGTAATGCATAATGTCATGGTAATGTCTCAACTTAAATTATGTCCTTCGTTTGAAGCTTAAACTTTTTGTTCAAGTGTGCATTGTGACCTATGCAGATTGCTTAGTGAAAGTTACATTTCTACTGTAAATCTACAAAACTAATCATTCTTGTCTTGCATAAACAGAAAGCCAGAACTTTAATATTTGGATTAAGTTGGGATGAGTTCGTCTTTTGTCACACATGTTTGATTTCTCTTTAGTTTGTCCATTTGTGTGTGCAAGCTAAAGTTAGGTTTTCCCTGGTTTTGCCAAAACAGGAATGATAAATTAAACTCAAATTGAGATTGTATTTTGAAATTCTGTGGAGCCAAAGTGCAATTTAATCTTATCTAAAACTTTAATATTGAGGGGTGCTGGGGTGAAGTATGAAAGGGGGTTTTGCTAATAGTAAATATTTGAAATTTTAACTTGCTCTTCAGAGGGACTGATTGCTAAAATTGTCTTGGCTGTTGGCTTAGTGTTGTACATGTAAATGGATACTAGTATTGCAGTGGTGGAACTCTTGATCAGTTCCAATTTGTTCAAACAGAACTTGGTCATATAATGGTTTGATTATTTCACAGTTGATTAAACAGTACATGAAGGTGATCTTAACAGAAGCAGACTCGGCTGCTTATGGTGGTTGCTGGTGAGGATGTCACAATATATAATGCAATAACGTCTATAATTAGGAAAAATATTTTGAAATCTGCAGAATGTTTATAGCTTTCATCTTTTGAAACTTTGGCTTAAATTTGATAATTGCATTGGTTGCAGATCAGGGAAAGAAATGTGTATACTTTGCATATTATAACATGACATCCTTATTGGCTGGGCACATTTGAGAAGAGCTCGTTTGGGAAGCGCATGTGTTCAGTTCACTGGGTAGAGGTAAAAGGGCTTGTTGTATGTAACTTTGTTAGTAACTGGTAACAATGATATTAAGGGTTGTGGCTTAACAAGACTATTCTAGGTTGGGTTAGACTTGGGATCACTGCACACCTGTACATAGCATAGTAAGAAGGTTTAGGTATATGGAATGATATTCTGGGCTTTTAGAGGGCTCAGGTTACTACATAACGTTGTCAATGTTTTTGCTGAATTCCAATTGTTTTCTTGGCTTTTCTCCTTCCGTGTATGTTTCGTCTGGGATCTGGTTTGTAGTTGGTGAGGTTACTTACGTGGAACTCTTTATGGATGCGGATGGAAAGTCGAGGGTAAGTGATAAAGAATGAGTTCTTCTGTGGTTTCATTGCAAATGTAAAATGCACAGGATATGGAATACTGGAAGTGGGCTTTGGTTAGACTTTGAAATCTAAAGCTCAGAAATATGGATGTGGCAAGGTGGGGAAAAGCATTTGAATGTAAAGTTATAGAATTGTATAGCAGGCATATTTGGTGCTATTAGTTAAATTGCTATAGGTACAATTTTGTTTGATAGTGTCTTCCAAATTGTTAATATGTAACTTAGTTAGGAGAGAGTCTTCCTTCCTCACTCTCTCCCTGACCCAAAATAATGTTTTCAGAGTGTCTGTCTCTGCCTCTTGAATTCCCTGATTAGTTCAATACGATTCTCCAGGTGCACACACCTATCTAGTCAATGTCAGAATGGTTATTTTCAATGAGTGACCTGATACCATAATTGGAGTAAAATGATTTGATTATGAATGTCACCACAATGGTGAGATTCTTCTGTTGTCTTGCATTATGCTTTTGAACAAAACTTAATGGATAGTTATTAAATGTCCTGGCTATTTTCTGAACCCTTCCATTTTCTCACTGCCATTATCCCATTACTGATGTCATTTTAAGTTCAATATTGGTAAGACATTGAATCTGGGATCTTTGGCTCTGGTGCTGTGCCACAACAAATTTTCCTTTAATGTGCCATGGTAGTCTTTCAGTTTTGGCAAAATTTTATTCTTTTGTTTAAGCCCCCTGTGCATTAGCTACAATGTTCATGTTGCTGACCAATCATTTGGGACTTAATTTTGGCATTCATGTTTGGGCAATGTTCACTTGTCAATTAACATTAGTTTTTTTTTGTTTTAAAAAGTGCCAAATGTATCTGCTATATAACTTATTACAAAAAGCATCAGGTAAGGGATGACAGTTACTTTTGTCTTTTTAGAAGTAATGCTAGCCACTGTTGTAATTGTCAAAGGGGGAAATTCATTCAGAACCTTAAACAATGGTGTTTAAGCGTAGGTTAGGATGTTGAATCAAAGTTGTAGGTGGAAGCAGTGTGAAAGTGGAATGGATTTTAGCAGCATTGTTGGAGTGATAGTTTGATCTAGGGTTTCTCAAGAATCATGTGAATATATTTTGGTTATGAATCTGAAACAGGGCTGCCACATTAGCAAGACTCTCCCTATATTACTCAAAGTGGGTGAAGCCTTACTTGATATTTAACACTTGATAAATCATTTATTTGAAAATACTTAGTTTGACTTGAATGTTAATCTGCACTTAGGTGCAGCACGCACTTTGAACTAATTGCTGGGGGAGCCATGTCTAGATTTTGTTTCAACCAGTTTTGTAATACATCTATCAAGTACTTTTGTTCTTTGAATTTACCCACAGGTTCTAGTAAGTAAGTTAAGGTTGAAATTGGTCAAAATGTCTCATAATAATCCTTAAGTCATTCTTTCTTTTGGAGAGATCATTTTGGTGTCTCATTTCTGCCCAGTGGTTGCTGGAAGTATTTATGACTTGTTCCCAGGTCGAATGAACCAGCTGCTGGGCACTTTGAGTGCCCTTGGGGACTCATGACACAGTTTGCCCAGCAACTTCTGGTGCAATTCCCAAATTTTGCTGGGCCTTTCTCCCTTTTTTGTTACAGCCAACATTGGGAATTCAAAGTTATTGAATTGGTTTCCCTCTTCCATGTGCAGCTTAATGGTCGTACATCTGCACTGCACATTTATATTTTTGTTTGCAAGAGGAAATTATATAGTACAAGCAATGAGGTACTAATTACTAGCTTAAAAATTTGTGGCACCCCCTATTTAAATATCAATGGACGTTTTGTGGAACCGTTTTTAATTTACTTTGTGTAATTTTAAATTTTTCTTTCTTCTTTACATGGTATTGCCTGTGACGAAAGGGATGTGGGTAAGTTTGCTTCAGAATACTTCTAATTGCTGTGTTTTGAGTTGGAATTGATCATTTGAATTTGTAAACTGAACTGCGCCTTCCTTGTATTCTGTGTAACAGGAACCCTTAATCCAGGAAGGCCTGTTTGGTCCCTGGATTATGAATAATAAATGGATGTTGATATGAGGGTGTGGGGGCAGCATCACCTTGCATAGATAATCTGAGAGGAGAGCATTAACTGTTTTCCATTGCTAATCTGTGATCTTGCTGTATATGACTGTGTGGGGACATTGGGCAAGGAAGCGAGCGGGCTAAGTGGTGTGCTTCCTGTAGATGAATTACTTGATAACAAAGTATAGTAGTGTAACTTGAGAATGAGTACTTGAAAAGGAAACAAAGTAGTGAGAGCCAAGAAGCTTAACCCGGACCATAGTTCCAACAATGGTAATAATTTTAAGAGGATCGGGAAATTGGCATGGGAGAAAATGAGATCACCAGAGTTTTGGGCTATTGCATGTGCAATATGTCAAATTTCTCTTTTCAGTGTTGTGGAGTTCAAGAGTGAAGAAAATATGAAAAAGGCTGTGGAGGTGATGGACAAGCAGAGTTTCAGTGGGAGACCTCTTAAAGTGAAAGAGGTGAGATGTTTCAATGTCCAGTAAAATTACGTTGGAGTGGGGTGCTGAACTGATGCAAGTTTATTGTCACTGTTGCAGAATGATGGGAGAAGACTTGAACAAGTCTTGAGCAAATGCTGATGTTTCTGTGATAACATATACTATGTAATAAGAACTGTTACTATCTTTCTGATGGTTTAAGGCTTTTGTTCTGCCATTGGCAGTTTATTTCTCAAGGGTGAATGAATTGTCCATAAATTTCTCATTGTGTTTGATCTTGCTAATGAATTTGTGATTTGAAAGCAACACATTAAATATTAAACTGTGTTCTGTCAAATCAATTCAGTGCTTCTATTATGATTCTTGCTTTGTTGAAGCTTTGCAGATTTTTTAAAACCTTCTGCTATTTATTTGTGTAGTTTGATATTGTTCACTCAGACATAGTAATGAATAGAGCTCAAGGTGATGGAAGCAGATTGTGATATGAAGGAACCTTGAGCATGGCAAAATAGAAGTAAAAGATTGAACTGTTTAAATCTTTAACTGTGTTTACTTAAGATGGGTAGTGGTTTTCCACCAGCACAATTTTAACTTTTTTTTTATTCCTGAATCTATAGGATTTGGATGGTGAGCATGCAAGACGTATGATGCAGAAGTTTGGTGGTTTTGACAGAATGGGAATGGGTGGTGGAGGTGGTGTTGGTGGTCCTGGAATGAATATCCCACCTGCACTCTTGCATAACTCTCATGTCCCCAGAGATGTTCTCAATGCCCTGCAGGCTGGCAGGCTTGGAAGCACCATCTTTATTGTTAATGTGAGTTTGTAAAAGCTAAAATATCTGTTTATAAATTTTTTTAGATGAAATTTGAGAAAAAAATCATTTGCTGAAAGTGTGCATTCAAAAGTTTGCATTCAAAAGTTTGAGAGAACTTTTCATGGTAACCGAAAGTAGTTATTCTTTAATTTCCTGCATGTGCATCATCCTTTTTCTATGTTCGTACCCTGTATGTTTCTCTCATGGTCAGGAGCACTTGTGACTGACTCAATTCTGCATCAGAAATAATGGGTTGTAGATGTTGGTGAAACCACGTTGTGCCAATCTTAATTCATTCTCAAAATGCAAGGGACAGCTTTTGAAATTAGTGTTGTGTTGCACATCAATTGCACTTAAATGTCCAGGCCGTATTTGATCATTGTCCTGGCGAATCACACTATAGAAGATTAGAGTTGAATCAGTGCTGCTCATTTTTGTGTAAAAATTCTCAGGTCACTTTGACTAGTCATCTCAGTCAGCAATTGAGAAAACAGTTTTCAGATAGTAACAATTAAAATAACTGTTTCTGTAAAATAAATCTTCAGGAAGAGAACTATCCATTATTTAGATTAGATTACTTAGTGTGGAAACAGGCCCTTCAGCCCAACAAGTCCACACCGACTCTACGAAGAGCAAACCACCCAGACCCATTCCCTACATTTTAGGGTCCTTGTTTTTAGTTTGAAAACAGTAAGATTGATTTCTTGATCTGTTACTGCGCATATTCTCATTTCTGTTCCTTTTCTTAAAGTTAATTACTTATATTGGTACTTTTTAAAATTGATTGTGTGCTCTAATCCTTTAAGCAATGGATAATTTGTATATCTAATTCTTTCTCACATTCAAAGTTTTTAAATGTGCCTGATGAGTTTCCACTTGAGAATAAGTATTTCTTTTCAGTTCAGCCCACTAGGTTGAGTCATTTGCTGGACTAGGTCTAAAAACAGTAATAATGTGATCTAATCGTGCACTCTGTAATAGTGAGTTTTGAGGAGATTTGTAGCTCAGTTTGAGGTTTACGAAACATCTGGAAATGAACCTTGCAGCTCAGTGAGCAAACCTACATTCAAAAAAAATGCTTTAATAGTCAAATGATTGGAGACACCATTTGAAACGTACCAGGAAGGCAACATGAAACATGATATAAAATGTTTCAAAATTTGCAAATGACATGAAGGTGAGTGGTAGAGCAGTGTGCGAATATGACTGCAAAACTTTGCAAAGGAACGTTGTTTAAGTGAGTAGGCAAAGGTCTGGCAGATGGAGTACAATGGTAATAAATGTGAAGTCATCCATTTTGGTAGGAATAAAATTAAAAAGAGCTATTACTTGAATGGTGAAAAACAATTCTCATGTAGAAGGACCTGGGTGTCCTTGTGCATGAATCACAAAAAGTTGGTCTGCAGGTGCAGCAGGTAATTAAGAAGGCCAATGGAATTTTGTCCTTCATTGCTAAAGGGATTAAGTTTAAAAGCAGGGAGGTTGTTGCAGCTGTGTAGAGTGCTGGTGAGACCACATATGGAGTACTGCATGCAGTTTTGATCTCCTTACTTGAGAAAGGATGTAGTGGCACTAGAGGGGGACAGACGAGTTTCACGAGGTTGATTCTGGAATTGAGGGGGTTAGTTTGAGGAGAGACTGAGGAGACTGGGATTATCTTCATTGAAATTTAGAAGAATGGTGGGAGTGGGGAGGTGCGGTTGTGAATCTTATACCAACATATAAAGCTCTCAAGAAAATGTATAGTGGAGACGTAGAGAGCATGTTTCCACTGATGAGTGAAACTAGGACAAGAGGGCATAGCCTCAAAATTAGGGGGAGCAAGTTTAAGACTGATTGAGAAGGGTGTCTTCACACAGAGGCTTGTGAATCTAATTCCCTGCCCGGTAAAATAGTTGGGCCGCCTTTAGTAAGTTTAGAATAGGAAAGGAATTAAGGGTTATGGTGAGAGGGCAGGTAAGTGGAGCTGAGGCGACAAGATCAGCCATGGTTGTCTTGAATGGCGAAACAAGCTTGAAGGGCCGGATACACCTTTTATTATATGTTATGGCTTTTGATCTCTGGTTATTTGGTTTCAATAATCTGTTCTTCAAAAGCCTTGAATCCCTTGCTTGTTCTATTAATTGAAACATAACTATTCTGTTATCTGCATTCTCCTAATTATTCTTAAATTATCTCATTGCTTTTGAGCTTACCTTTGTTTGCCAATGATTTTATTAACTTCAAATTCCTTTAGATTGCCCATAACTGCTTTTTTATCGACAGAAATCTAGATAACATTACATCTTAAGTTCTGTACAGTATTGTAAAGTGTCTCAACTCTTCAGGTTATGTTTGTTCCTTTTCCTAAAGGACTCACCTTGTGAATCTGTTATGTGAAACTGTGTTTTTCTGAAATCCAGAGAGGTAACATCATTGTCTCAGTTGCATCTACTATATTGATAGCATCTTGCTTGTGAATTTGGTGGTTGGACTGGTATTTATTGCCCTTCGGAAGGTGCAGGTGAGCTGCCGAGTTGAACTATTGCTATACTCTGTACTATAGGTAAACCCATAAAGCTTCTAGTGAGAGAATTCTTTGATTTTGACCCAACAACACTGAAATAATGGAGATATTTCAAATTTGGAATGGTAGGTGTTGGTATTCCCATATAATTGTTGCCCTTGTTCTTCTCAATGGAAGAAGTTGTGGTGTTGGAATGTGCTGTCTAAGCTGTGGTTATTTTCTGCAGGTTATCTAATAGATTGAGCACATTCAGTCATTGAACTTCAATGGTATGGGAAGTAAATGCTTGCAGATGTGATAATGAATTGGATTGCTTTGTCCTGGGTGGCATCAAGCTTCATTGTACCACATTACTATTGATCATGACTAGACAGGGGTGGTAATTGGCTGGATTGGATTTGACCTTTTTATGAACAGCACATACATGGGCAATGTTTCACATCGTCAGGTAGATGTCCGGTGGTGTGGCTGTACTGGAACTGCTTGGCAAGGGACACGGCAGGTTCTGGAGCACGTCTTCAGTATTACCAGAATGTTGTCAGGACTCAGTCTTTGCAGTACCCACTACCACCAGCTGTTTCTTGGTATCATGAAGAGTTAATAATGTCAACCAAAGACTGGTCTGCGCCAAAGGAAGCTGAGATGCATCATCCATTTGGCACTTCTGGCTGAGGATTGCTGCGGGTGCTTCAGCCTTACTTCATAGACTGATGTGCTGGGCTTTACTGTTAAGGTAGGGATATTTGTTGAGCCCCCTCGTTCATAGTCATAGTGATGTACAGAATGGAAACAGACCCTTCGGTTCAACCCGTCCATGCCGACCAGATGTCCCAACCCAATCTAGTCCCACCTTCCAGCACCCGGCTCATATCCATCCAAACCCTTCCTATTCATATACCTATTAAAATGCCTCTTAGATGTTGCAATGTTCATTACCATTCAAAATTGGATATGGCAGGTCTCTAATTTGATTGATTAGCTATGGAGTTGCTTTGCTCTGTCTCTTTGCTGCTTATGCTGTTTAGCATGCAAGTAGTCCTGTTTAGCTTTTCCAGACTGACAATCACTTTTAGGAATGCCCATAGCTGGTCTTGGCATGCTCTCCCTCACTCAGCTGCATTTGATCTCCTGGCTTCATGACTGAGTTGGAGATGTGCCATGAGTTTGCAGATTGTGTTGTTGTATGATTCCACTGTTGGCATCCAGTGGATTCTCTGGTCTTCTGAGTTGCCAGACCAGTTTGATGTCTGTTCCATTTGGCATGATAGTGCTAAAACCTGTATTCTGCGTGTGCAGATCTGTGTTCTCTACATGAAAAGTGCAGTAGCCCCTCTGCTGTCATGGACAGATGCGTCAATGTCCACAAGCGCATAATTTTCATCCCTTGCTCTCGTCTGCTGTCTCACTTCAGTGACTGCTTCCGTTTTGACTGAAAATTGATTTAGCAAGTCTTATGCACACAACCATTTTTCCTGTTGTTCTTTTCTAAATAAAGCAATCAACAGGCATGTGGAACTTGAATATGATCTCCCCTTTGCTTAGCAGGGTATCAATTTTTATAACTTATTTACAGCTTGATTTCAAAGTTGGATGGAAAAAGTTGAAGGAAGTTTTTTCGATGGCGGGCTCTGTAGTACGGGCAGATATTGTGGAAGACAAAGATGGGAAGAGCCGTGGAATGGGCACAGTAACGTTTGAACGCCCAATTGAATCTGTTCAAGCTATATGTATCCTTTAAACTAAAAGCATGGAATTTGGCATGGATTGACCTGCATTTGGCTGTAGTATGTAACCAGAGAGTTAGCTCATTTAAAAAGCATGTCCTGTCCTGTGTTTGCGTTTCTGATCAGTCTTGTACCAGATTACTGTCAATGCATATGTGAAACTTTTTAAATGTTCCTTAATATCTGTCTAGCAATGTTCAATGGGCAGCTTCTGTATGACAGGCCTATGCATATCAAGATGGTAAGTTTTCACTTAGTCTGCACGTTAAATATTTATGAAAGCAAGTACATACTGTTGGTTTCAGATTTTGGATGATGAATATTCCATGTCATAACTATTTGTGCAATTGCACTAGTTGTTAATACAATGCTTTTCATAGAAGTATAACGGTGGAGATTCTTCTGAGAATGTGAGTTTTGAGTCCTTTCATTCCCCTGAATAGTGGGGAGCAGTGCCACCAAGCTGACCCTGGTTTCAACTAGCATATGTGTGTACTTCGCACAAGGTGACACTAGGCTGATTATTTGAATGTGCCCAGCTCCCCCAGAAGTCCAGGCACAATGAGACTGGTAGTGTTTTCTCTCTGGCTGAGAATAGCCAGATCAACAAAGCTCAAAATTCAACACTTGAAGTTAGCTCTGTCCTAACTGCAAGTGCTCCTAACAAAGGCTCTAACAGAAATACAGTTGTTTAAAAGAGAAAATTAGTAGCCTATTTCATTATTGTCTTGTGACATTTGCTTTGTTAAAATAGCTTTTGATTTTCTTGCAGGATGAAAAATCCATGCCAAAGAATAACTTCTATGGTGCTGAACGCACTCCTCAACTTCCTAGTATGTATTTTTGAAAAAGTTTTAATGTTGACTCTTCCTATTGGTGTATTAAAGCAAAATCGTTTTTATATGTTGAAGTTTCATTCTGAAATTAGACTATTTATCTCAACCACTGTGTTCTCATTTACCCATCCTATTTCCATATTCCTTTGCTTTTGGTTTTCCTATCTATTTACAGTAGTTGAGTAATTGACAATTTTTGCTTTAGCCATTAATCATGGAAGTGAATTCCACAGATGTAGTGATGAAACTTTCTTTATGCCTTGTTCTCGCTCTAAATCTCATCCTGCATTTCATTGTACTCCGCTTCCTCAAAATTTTCAGCTAGTGAATGTCTGCTTCTGTCTACCATGTCTTTGTTCTTAATGTGAAGCATGGTCATATTGCTCTCATTCTTAACACAACTGGTAAATTCAAATCTTGAAACATTTTAAAAGAAATGGATGTTTTCATCTTAAATTGGTCCATTCTGATGTGACAAATCTGCAATGAATGTTAAGCACGGACCACTTAACAGTTGAGAGTGGGGATTACAACTTTGTTTATCCATTTCTAACTTGGGTACTGAGGTATATGTAGTGATCCTTCTAACACTTTGGCAAAAGGATTAACTAACTTGGTACTGGATCTTTTCTAATCACATCTACTAAAAAGCTGATGTTGCTGTATAGTAACAAATGCTGCAATAATTCAGCCATTTATCACTTGGATTTTAAAAATAACATCTGCAAATCTTAGTAAGAAAAATTAAAATCAGCAATCCACTTGAATTTACTAGAGCTGCTTTTCAATTTTGTTCCACCAAGTGGCACTGCTACACTTCATGAACTGCTGTTGATTGTATTGCTAATCTTATTTCTGTTCACTAAACGATTAGCAAATCTTTTTTTGTTCAAAATCTGTTCAAATTGTTTTGATGTAAGCATTTAAATTCTTTGACACTATACAGTATCTTCGCATTTTGTCATTATTGGGTGTTTTGCAAGTGAGATTAGTTAAATTAAGTCTAAAATCTTGGACAGTAAGAGCTCTTTAATATTATATCAATCTTAGTGTAGTGAAAATGTTATTTGGGTTCTAGTAAGCATTCTCCTTCTCTTAAAGTAAATCACAGCAAATCAGTGGAGAGCTGATAATGGGCGAATGGATATTTTACCGAAGGTCTCAAACTATGATGAAATAAGGCTGTGAAAGGTGTTTAACATTAAACTTAACTCATTTTGATTGAACAAGTAAAATGTATAGGTTAAATATTTGTGCCTGACTTTTGACTTTCTGGTGGAATTGTGGTTCTGACTATATAAAAGTAAAAGTTTACAATTAACTTTACCTTTCTCGAATCTTGGTGTTTGCATGTTAAATTCCAGATTTTTGATGCCTAATTAACATGTAAATGTCAGTTCACTAATGTCAAGTCGATCTGTGCTGTGCCACACGAACTATAGCTTTATATTTACAGTGCTTGTACTTTGAAGATTTTCTCAAGTATGATTATTTCAGCTCTTCTGATAGATTAATTTGCTTCAATTGTAGAGGGACTTGGTGGTGTTGGTATGGGCCTGGGACCTGGTGGCCAACCGCTTGATGCCAGAGATCTGAATTCCGGAATGGGAAATGCTGGACCTAGAGACATGGGTCCAGGCATGGGAGGTATGCATTGTAGTTTTGATAACCTTGTTGAGTCTCATGGGTGTCCTGTGCCCCTTTTTTTTTTATCCAATTAGATACAATCTGTTTTACCTCTGAGAACGGATACCTCAGTAGCTATGAATTTTTCTTCAAATTGTAGTGTTACGTGCTATCCTGCAAGCACATGGAAAGTTAATGAGGTAAAGAATGGGTCATTGTTGCTTTGTAGTTAATGGATATGTGTTTAAAACCTCTAGTTACATCACTTCTGGAATTATATGGCATCTGTGCATCAACTTGACTCTGCATAGTTGGGGTTGAGAGGAATCCACATCTGACTTGTGACAGAATAGTGGACATGTTCTACTCTGTGAAAATAAATTAAAAGCACAAGGGCTATTGACTCCTGTGGTGACTCTCTATCTCAACTGTCTTCAGTCTAAATATCAGCCCTATGATATCTTATCTGAAACTTTGCGAAGGAACTTGTAATCGTGTGAAGAAACAAAACTGGATATGTATTATAGATATGGTCTAATCAGATCTTTGTTCAGAGAGAATAATTTGTTTTATTAATATCGTCGCCATAGTCTTATCAGAACATGGAGCTGAGTTGTCCAGACGGAGAGACGAATAATAGTGTAATCGAGGGTCTCCGTACCTCAAAGGGGAGAGGTTGAGAAGGGAGTGTCGTTCATGGTAATATCAACTGGTGATGGAAATTGAATCCACACTGTTGACATCACACTGCTTGGCAAACCGACCGTCCAGCCAACTCAACTAAACCAAACCTCATTGTCCTGGAAAGACAACTTCTGCTCTTGCAATTACCTTGTGCTTCATTCTTCAATAGATTTGAGAATGTAGCATTGCATGATGTATACTGCTAATTGAATGAAGGCAATTTTCAAATCTTAAACAGCATTATTTGGATAAAAAGACTTAGGCCAGGTATTTGCCAACTACATTGAGAGCTACCTAAATTTATTTTGCTGCTTTGAACTTCTACCCACATGTATATAAATTTAAGTCCTTCAGTCCTTCAGTATCATTGATACAAGCCATGGAAGCGCCAATATGCATATTGAGACTGAAGTAATTGGTCCTCGTGAAGGTTTCCTACTGTTAATAATAACTATTCAGAAGTATTATTAAGGCCATATCAGTTCCCTGTCCTCTTCAAATCTGTCTGTCTGTACATTTCAAATTTAATATGTGAAAGTCTTCTCAAAAATACATTTTGGGAATGCAGGTGCATAGTATTGACTGACTGACCTGCTTTTAGTACCTGTCACACAATCATCTGTTTTCTGTACAAACTACCATAGTAACATTTTTAAATGCAATTAACGGTTGATTGAATTGTGAAGTTAGCATTATTGTTACGCATAGATACCAGGACATTGCTACAGTCATTATTCAACACAATGTTGATTGCCCAATAATTTTCAACTTCATCCATGACTACCCCTGCATGTGTCAGGTGTGGGATTGATCATTTTTTGATCTCTGGTTTAGTTTCAACTCCTCTGATGGCAAAACAGGTTGTCAATTCACATACATAAATAATATGAAGCTTTAGACTTGGAAGCATCTGACCATTTCTATAGACGTGGTCAGATTGGCATGTTTGGTCAGTGCTAATGAATTGGACTGAAGGCCTGTTTCTGTGTTATGTGGCTCACTGTTGCTTCTAGGAAATTCTTTGAAATAAGAGAAAGTAAAATTGTTTCTCCAACATCAGTGGTAACTCCAAGAACTTAAATCAATACTAATATTTAAAATTCACCAACTATATATACTAACTTTAATCTATGGGTGCAGTTTGAGAGCTCTGAAATCACTCCCAGTAATGCTTGGAGCATGTCATCTAAATCAAAGCATATTGTTGATCCATCCACTGTGTCACAAGTGCACAGTGGCTACAGAAAATGCTAACTAAGTATAGTAGCAGTGTCAAGATTTTCCAGCCTCGACCTGAACAGAAGAAGAAGTTCTGAGAGTGTGAGACTGACTACCTTGATGTTTCCAGTTTAAGGTTTTGTGCTGTTCTGACTTGGACATTTTCCTCTTGTAAGCTTTGAAATTACCTATTTAAAACTATGTAGGAATAGTGTTAATATGAATGCTGCTATGCCTCTGAAGAAAGAGCAGCCACTAACCCATTCACGGAAATACTTTAAATAGACAATGTCAGCTTGTCAGTTCCATCTCATGAACCAGTAATAGAGGATTGCTGCTTGCATGACTAATAACCCAAGAAGGGGTAAATTATGTACAAAGCACCACAATTGTAGTGTAATCAGTGCAACAAAGGATATTGAAATGTGAACCACTTATGCATGAAGCATTCCTAGAACTTGGAGAAATTCATGCTGTGCTGTAAATTTAGTATTGGATTGGGGCTGCTGAAATGTAGTCCCAAACGTAATATGCTGGAAAATTTTTGTTTAAGAATGGCCACTTTTTGGTGTATCTCCAATTCCCATGAGCTGTTAACTCCTAAATAAGGGGATATCCTAGGCTTTTTATCATCAACCACCCAATGTGAATGCTACTTTACTCTGTCATCTTAACATGTTTGCTCAATGAATTGATTTTATTAGACTTTATTTTGTGTGCATTGAATGTTCTGTAGGTGGTCATGGCCAGACTAAATAGTCATAGATGTACAGCATGGAAACAGACCCTTAGGTCTAACCCATCCATGCTGACCAGATATGCCAACCCAACCTGTTCCCAACTGCCAGCACTTGGTCCATATCCCTCCAAGCCCTTCCTATGCATATACCCATCCAGATGCCTTTTTTAATGTAGCAATTGTACTAGCCTCCACCATGCCCTTTGGCAGCTCATGCCACACAAGTACCACCTTCTGCATGAAAACGTTGTTCCTTGGGTCTCTTTTATATCTTCCCCTCTCACCCTAAACCTATGCCATCTAGTTCTGGACTTGCCCACCCCAGGGAAAAGACTTTGTCTATTTATCCTATCCATGCCCCTCGTGACTTTGTAAGCCTCGATAAGGTTACCCCTCAGCCTCTGATGCTCTAGGGAAAACAGTCCCAGCCTGTTCAGCCTCTCCCCATAGCTCAAATCTTCCAACCCTGGCAATATCCTTGTAAATCTTTTCTGAACCCTTTCAAGTTTCACAATATCTTTCCGATAGGAAGGAGACCAGAATTGCACGCAATATTCCAACAGTGGTCTAACCCATGCCCTGTACAGCCGCAACATGACCTCCCAACTCCTGTACTCAATACTCTGACTAATAAAGGAAAGCATACTAAACGCTGTCTTCACTATCCTATTAACTGCGACTCCACTTTTCAAGGAGCAATGAGCCTGCACTCCAAGGTCTTTGTTCAGCAGCACTCCCTAGGAGCTTACCATTAAGTGTATGGGTCTTGCTAAGATTTGCTTTCCCAAAATGGTTCAGGTTTATTTGAGTTTTATTTACCTCTGTATCTAACATAGTGTGTTTTGAAAAATGTTTGATCTTCAAAGTGACCATTCAAATCTGTTTCTTCCATACAGGTATGGGAATGGATGGAATGGGGTTTGGTGGCATGAATCGGATGGGAGGAGGCGGTAAGTCTTAAGAACCCAATTTGGAGCTTTTTTTGAACATTGAACATTATGGTACAGTACAGGCCCTTGATGTCACGCTGACCTGTGAAACCAATCTGAAGCATCTAACCTCCACTATTCCACTTCCATCCATATGTTTATCCAGTGACCATTTAAAAGTCCTTAAAGTTGGCAAGTCTCCTACTGTTGCAGACAGTGCATTCCACACCCCAACTCTGAATAAAGAACCTACCTCTGGCATCTGTCCTAGATCTATCACCCCTCAATTTAAAGCTATGTCCCCTCATGCTAGCCATCACTGTCTGAGGAAAAAGGCTCTTACTGTACACCCTATCTAACCCTCTGATTATTTTATGTCTCAAATTAAGTCACCTCTCAATCTCTTCTCTAATGAAAACCACCTCAAACCCCTCAGCCTTTCCTCAAGACTGTCCCTCCATACCTTGCAACATCCTAGTAAATCTTTTCTGAACCCTTTCCACATTCTTCCTATAATGCGGTGACCCGAACTGTACGTAATACTCTTTGCACCAGAGTTTTGTACAGCTGGATGACAACTTTCAGGGATCTATGTATGTGGACACCGATCTCTCTGCTCATCTACACTACCAAGAATCTTACCATTAGCTCATTTTTTTTTTACCTCCTTCCAAAGTGAATCACTACACACTTCTCGCATTAAACTCCATTTGCCGCCTCTCAGCCCAGCTATGCCGTTAATCTTAGTCCTAGTTTTTGGATCTCTAGTTAACATATGCTGGACTTGTTTTGCAAAATTTTAATTGTGGCAAGAAATTAAAATGCTTTCTGCTCTGGTAACCCGGTTTAAAGTACGTGCAGTCCTCTTTCCCCCATGACACTTGACATCAAGCCTGCATTTGACAGTGTGGTACCAAGGAGCTCTAGTGAAACTGGAATCAAAGGGTATTGGGGGCAGACTCTCCACTCGTTAGTTATACCTGGTGCATAGGAAGATGGTTGTGGTTGTTGAAAGTCAGTCATCTGAGATCCAGGACATCTCTGTGGGAGCTCTTCAAGGTAGTGTCCTAAGCTCAGCCATTTCACTTGCTTATTAGTCTGCCTTCCCACCATCATATGGTCAGAAGCAGGGATGTTTTCTGATGGCACAATGTTTAGCACCATTTGCGACTCAGATTTGAAGCAGTCCGTGTTGAAATGCAACAAATTTGGGCATGGGCTGACAAATGGCAAGAAACATTCATGCCTTGCACGTGGCAGACAGTGAACATCACTAAGTGACAATATAGCCACTGCTGCTTGGCGTTACCATCTCTGAATCCTCTACTGTAATTATCCTTGGAGTTTCTATAGACAAGAAACTCAATATGGCAAAAAGAATATAATGTGAACTGGTCTATTTTGTCAGGAAGAATAATTCTAACTGGTGAGATTGCAGAGCTCTTGGACAGTGATCTCTCTGTCTCATTGTGCATGATATGTAACAGTATGCAAGTACAACGAATAATTAGCAAAACTAATGGAATGTTATTTCAAGGCAAATTAAATACAGAAGTAGGGAGGCAATGCTTCAGTTATTCACGGCATTGGTGAGACCGTCTGGGGTACTGTATTGATTACCTTACTTGAACAAAGATGCAAGTGTTGAAAGCAATTCAGAGCAGATTTACCACACTAATGCCTGGGATGGGCCTCTTAGTTTGGATAATTCTATTGGAGTTTAGAAGAGTAAGACGCGATTTGTTTGAAAATTTGATATTAAATCAAATCAAGTGGTCTTGATAAGGAAGATGTGGAGAGGATATTGCCTCTTGCATGAGAATCTTGAACAAGGGGTCATTATTTTAAAACTTGAGTTGCCCACTTAAAACATAGATGAAAAATTTTCCTGAATGTCGTGTCTTTGGAATGCCTCCTAAAAAGGTGTTTCAAGCAGTTTTCAAGGTAGAATTAAAATTTCAAACACTTAACAAAAATTTATCAGGGCATTTGAGGCCAGAGTTGCTGTCCGTCTGTTACTACCTGTACTTAACTGAGCGGTGTCATAGCCAATGGAACATTTGCTGAGTGTGTATAAATGTGTTAAGAGCCTTGAAATCTTGTATTTAAAGTTTGACATCAACTTTCAGGCATGGATGGTCCGTATGGTGGTGGTGGCGGTGGTGGTGGGATGGACAGGATGGATAACATGGGGCGGTTTGGCCCAGGAATGAACATGGGCAGAATGGGAGGTAAGTCTTTTTTTTTAAAGCTAAATAGACAAATTTGTTTCACTTAGCCAACAGGATGATGAGATCTGTCACTTTGCAAATATCCGTAGCAAGTGTTATTACTTTGGCCTTACCCATTACAATCTCCTTTGTAGCAAGAAAATGCTAAGCAGTATAGTCCCTGTCCATCTTGACATGTTCGGGAGGAAAGGTTTTTGTGCAAAATTCCTTAAGTGGATTTTGAAACCTTTGCATTGAGTTACTGTAGAGTAAGTACTGTACATGACTGATTACAAAAAGGTGGCTGTGAAAAGCACTGAACAATTAAAGATGGTTTTAATTCATTTTTCACATTTACTTGGACTTTCAAGCATTGACCTTTCATTCTGGAGTCAAGCTCTAGTTTCCAGCCTTGACTAGCTTTTTTTCTTAAAAGGAGTCTCCCAAGATTGTCTAGGTTAATTAGCCAAGAGCTACTAAACCCAGCTCCTTGGGAGTGGTAATGGCAGGGGAACGTTGAATTATGCCCAGATTTTAGTCAAAACCATAAGTACTTTTTATTAATCCTGTGTTACAAATGTTCATGTAACTTCTCTGCCCAGGATCGGGAGGAATGGATGATTTTAGAGGACCCGTTGGTGGTGGAGGAATGGGTGGTGGCATGGGAGGTAAGTTCACATGGACTGGAAACATACCTATGAGTATGCAAAACTTTCTATCAGATTAGGTCCTTACTTACATGCAGTCAGTGCTGGGAATTCTTGTAATGCTGTTCGTCTCTATCTGTTTTGTCTGAGGGTTTTGCATAGAAACCTGTTAACATTCTAACCTTAGAAAAGTTGCTTTTTCTTAAGAAAATGCGACTTTCAGGTGTAGATCATAGTGTAGATGCCCTAATTATCTAATTCCTTATGCAAATTTAATACAAATGGATGAATGAGATTTTTTGGAAAATTAAAGATGTGAACAACTATTTTACCCAAAGTCAAATGGGGATGTATCAAATTGTTGCACACTAGAGGTGAAAAGCAGGTATCCAGTTTTTCAACTCTTACGTGCAAGATAATGTACATGTTGGTATGTTCGAAACTATTTAAAAGAAAAGGCTTTATTAATATATGAACCCAAGGCATTAAGTACTGTTATAATATATTGGGGTGGATGGAGTTTGCACACTACATGGGAGCCGAACTCTTTCTAAAATAGTGGTCTCTGGATAGTGACCAGGAGTATCAATCCTGGCTGATGTCCTAGAATTGTCATGTTTGGGCAAATGCTGCTACCTTGCCTGAGATTACATAATGTAACGCTGTTCTGCCCATTACTGGCTTGTGTGGCTTACTGAAACCAACTTTTGTTCTTGGAGAAGCTCCAAAGCATTAATTTGATGTAAAATTGGATGGTTAGTGTTATATGAATAAACAATTGAATCTGGAGCATTCTGGCTTGATTTTGTACTGAAGGGTTTTGATGTTCAAAGGACACAGATGAAACATGGATTTGTGTGTAAAAGACTTTGACATAATCACAATAAACATAGTGATTAAACATGACCACTAAACCACAAAATTTGTTACAGCACAAAAGGGCTCTTTGGCTCATCATGTCTGTATGGCTGTCTGAGCAGTTCAGACTTTTCCCATGTGTATATAAAAAGTTTTTACAGTGGAACTGCTGAGGGTGAGAGGTAGGATGTCATTGTGACAGTGACATTTGAGTATGAAATGGATATGGATGGTGATAATATATTTTATACATCTAGGTAACACAATGGATGAAATATTACTGCTCATGGCACTCGTGCTTGGTTAGGTTTGCCTCTACTTTAATTGCTGAGTGCATTTAACATTTATACAATTTGTAAATATCCTGCAATGACTTTTATCTGAACTTTCACAGTGTAATTATTCACTTCATTAGCATACTTTATATGACTTGCAGACATGTACCAAGGCGGAATGTATGGTCCAGGCAGTGGAGGAGGAATGGGTAGCAGTGGCTTTGACCGAGACTTTGGTAGAAATGATATGGGAATGTCCCGTGGCTATGGGGATTCCTTTGGTGGAGGAATGGGTAAGTTCAAGTAGCAATGTTGGTTGATTTTTCAGTGTTAAAAAAACCAAGTTAACGTTAGTTGCATTTTAGATTCATGCTACAGTTGGGCTTGCTGTATTTAGCTAGCAGTGAAAACCTAGGCCAGTATTGTGAACAGGTTCATTTGTAGTCTGTTTTAGGTCTGTGCTTTTGATCCCTTTTGCATTTCCTGTTACTTTAGTGTACTAAGTTGATAAATATTGCCAAGGAAAAGAGATATGGAGTCAAGATTTTCTTCATCAGGACTGAAATGCAAAAAATGAAGCAGTAATTTATATATCATGAGGGTTTGATTATTGTTTGGACTCTGGCAAGGAGATTCATCAGGAACTGCTGTTAACAGGATATTGCCAAATCAAATTGGTCAGGACATTGCCATGAAGATGCTGAAGAGATTGGCTGTTTGCTTAGCTTTCCTAAGTACAAGAGGTGCAGTGTGTGAACATATTCTCTTCCTACAAAGAGCAGGGCCCTGTGTGTGAGTTGCTTAGTTTCTAGTATGGACAAATGGATCACACTGCAATTGCAGCTGATAAATTGGATTCCTGTAGAATTATTAGTCTTGTCAGGATTAATTATAAAATGATGTCCAACATCAGAATTGTGTCTGATGTTGTGCACTTCTGAGTTTTACCAGCTTGGGCTTGTTGAGCAAGGTCAGCAGACTGTCAAAGGGACATGTTTGATATGGTCTGTCAGTCTTTGGGTCCTCCAGCCTATTTGGCATTGCACCAGTGCTGAAGCTTGTATTATGTTACTCATGTGGTAGGCAGACTGTTTGTTTTTGTTTATTTGGTTTGACAGCAGCACCCTTAGTGGAGAATACCACTATGTTTACTGCAGTGTAGCTACTTGAATTTCTCATTCCACCAGAGGTATCCCCATAACCACATGACATTCCAATGCCATTTCTGCTGAAGTCTCGACCAAAGCCACCCATTCCTCCACTGCCAGGATGAGACATTCATGGTACGTGACTGCAAATCAATATAAAGAAAATGCCACATTGCTACTTTCAGGTAACATGACAAGTGGTTTTTCCCTCCACTGAGGATGCTACACTCAAGCCAAAAAGATTCTACCTGCCACAAAAATGAGTAACGTATGAGTTTTACACCCAATGTAAATGCCATGTGTGCAGGCTACATGTCCAAACCACCTGAAGGGCCATATCAAGCAATTTGCTGCTTTGACTCTGAGCAGTCAACCTGTTGCAATCAGCTTATGTTAATAAAACTCTAAACAGAGCACGCAGCATTAGATGTGATTTTGCTGTGGATAACATTTAATGAGTCCTGACTGCTAAGAATTGCACTGGAAACCAATTTAAGATTGTCATTGGGCTCATAATGTAAGTAGCTTCTACCATGCATGAATCACATTTATGCACAAGATCCTGGTTTTTGTAGTTAAAAAGAATGTTTCTACTAAACCATTTTCTTAGCAAGAGGTGCAGTGGAAACAACCAATCTTTGCTTAGCTTTCAAGGCAGTGCCCTGACCAGAGCCAACTTGTTTGAATTTAGTCAGTTGACTGTTCTAACTGCCTAGCCATAGTCTAAACAACACCTGCCTTTGTTATAAATTGTTGTTTTAAGTTAAGTTGGTTTTCTTTCGTTTCAGTCCTGATGGTTGCAAGTAAACAATCATTTTAGTAATTAAGTTCTGTTCTTCAATAAAATTATTCCGGGTAGTTATTTGCTAGTATAGAACTTGCTGAAAATTACATTCTTTGGAAGCTTTTTGTCTTGTCCTAATTAGGACACTTCACAAGAATACCAATTTTAGAGGGAATAAGTTTTATGTTATATAATGCTGAGTATGCTGTAGTTGGCAAATAGACTCTGCTAGTGTCGTTCCCACCGAGAATGCACCATTTAGATTGTTAACTGCCAAGCTCTGTTTAAATTTGAACCAGGCAGGTTGACTGGTTAAGACATTGTCCCAAGGAATGAACTAGTGTGTGGCAGTTGCGTTTATTCTAAAGAATAGGGCTATGTGCATTAACATGTAGCTTCCACTGCATGCAAATATACCACAGTGAAAGCCTGATTGGCCTTTACAAATTGTTTCTCCAAGTTACTGTTGCATGCAATTTAATAGGAATACTTAAATTGGTATCTTAAGCTATTGATATTGATGGAAGTTGACTTGATTTCCAGACTTGATAGCAATTCCATACTTAAGCTTTAAAGCTTAAATCCACGCACTTTCTGCTGCCAGCTTTCCTAAAGACCTGCATCCAAACCGGTTTGTTCCTACTGCGGGTCCTTGATAAGTATGTTCCTGTCAGGCAGAGAGGAAGCAGTTGAGCAAAGAAGCTGTGATTTACTAAAGTCGCCGAATCTCTTGTCAAGAAGAAGGCCTATTTTGGGATGAGATGTGAGGGCTCAGTTAGGGTGCTTAAGAGTTGCAGGTTAGCCAGGAAAGACTTGAAGAGCAAGCTAAGAGCCTGGAGGGGACATGAGATGTCATTGGCAGGTACGTTCAAGGAAAACCCTAAAGCTTTCTATGGTATGTCAGGAATAAAAGAATGACTCGAGGAAGATGAGGCCCAATCAAGGATAGTAGTGGGAAGTTGTGTGTGGAGTCTGAGGAGGTTGGGGAAGTGCTAAATGAATTTTCTTTGGTCTGTCTTCCAATGCGAATACATTGTTAAGGAGATTACTGAGATACAGGCTTCTAGACTAGACAGGATTGAGGTTTACAAGGAGTACGTGTTAGCAACTTTGGAAAGTGTGAAAATAGATAAGTCCCCTGGGCTGTATGGGATTAATTCATGGATTCTCTGGGAAGCTAGGGGGGAGATTGCAGAGCCTTTGGCTTTGATCTTTATGATGTCATTGTCTACAGGAATAGTGTCAGAAGACGAGAGGACAGCAAATGTCCCCTTCAAGAAGAGAAGTAGAGACAGTCCTGGTAATCATAGACCTGTGAGCCTTACTTTGGTTGTGGGTAGTATTGGAAAAGGTTACACTAGCTGGGATTTGTAATCATCGACAATGAAATAATTTGGTTAGGGATAGTCAACACTGTTTTGTGATGGGTAGTTTGTGCCTCAAAACCTTAGTTCTTTGAGATGGTGACCAAACAAGTGGATGAGGTTAAAATGGTTCATGTGGTGTATATGAATTTTAGTGAGGTGTTTAAGGTTCCACACAGGCTATCGCACAAAGTGCGGAAGCATGGGATTGAGGGTGAATTAGCGATTTGGATCCGGAATTGGCCAGTTGACAGAAGATAGGGTGGTGTTTGATGGGAAATGTTCATCCTGGAGTTCAGTTACTTGTATACGCAAGGATCTGTTTTGGATTTACTGTTTGTCAATTTTATACATGATCTAGATGAGGATGGAGAAGGATAGGTTAGTAAATTTGGGAATGGCACTAAGGTCGGTGGCGTTGTGGATAGTGCCGAGCGGTGTTGCAGGTTAGAGGAACATAGATAAGCTGCAGAGCTGGGCTGAGAAGTGGAAAATGGAGTTTAATGCGGAAAGGTGTGTGGTGATTTTCTTTGGAAAGCAGGGATGCAGAGTACTGGGCTAATGGTAATAATCATGGTTGTGTAGATGAGCAGAGAGATCTCTATTTCTATATATAGATCCTTAAAAGTTATCGCCCAGGTTGATAGGGTTGTTAAGAAGGCATATGGTGTGTTAGCTCTTATTGGTAGAAGGATCAGATTTTGGAGCCACAAGGTCATTTTGCAGCTATACAAAACTTTGCAGTTGTGCTTGGAGTATTGCGTACAGTTCTGGTCACCACATTATAGCAAGGATGTGGAATCTTGAGATGTTGGCTGGTATGGAGGGAAGGTCTTATGAAGAAAGGTTGAGGGAGTTGAGGTTGTTTTCATTAGAGAAAAGAAGGTTGAGAGGTGACTTAATTGAGATAACATAATCAGAGGGTTAGGGTGGACACTGAAAGCCTTTTTCTTTTGGATGGTGATGGTTACCATCAGGGGACATAGGTTTAAATTGAGGGGTGATAGATCTAGGACAGATGTCAGGGGTAGTTTCTTTACTCAGTAGGGGCATGGATATCGGATTAGGGTATGGTCAGCCATGATGTACACTGACCAAATAGTATGGGAGAGGATAAATTTAAGGAAAATGAAAATCATAATTCAAAATCTGTAAATTGAAGCCAGTCAGGCAGCATCCGAGGAACAGGAGATTAGAGGTTCCAGGCATAAGCCTATCATCAGGAATGCCCAAAACGTAGACTCGCCAACTTTAAGGGCTTTTAAATGGTCATTGGATGAAAATGGAATAGTGTAGGTTAGATGGGCTTCAGGTTGGTTTCACAAGTTGGTGTGACAGAGGGCCGAAGGGCCTGTACTGTGCTGAAATGTTAGATTTCCTGCCCACTAATAAATGAAATATTTGTTTCTGGTATTTGCTGACTTCAGTGTGAGAATAGGATTAGATTGTCCAAATTCAGAATAACTTGCAAGGCCAGCATTTTCTGAAAATCTGTTTGAGTTCTGACTTCTCTCCTGCCTTAAGAATATAGTTCAGTTTTTAGTTCAGATGTAACTTTTCTGGTACGTTACATTGTTCAGGTATCTTGGAAGCTAATAATCTGTTTACAGATTGAGAGAAAATGAGGTCTGCAGATGCTGGAGATCAGAGTCGAAGAGTGTGGAGCTGGGAAAGCATAGCCGGTATGGCAGCATCTGAGGAGCAGGAGAATTTGTTTTGGGCATTCCTGATAGGCTTATGCCTGAAACATCAACTCTCCTATTTCTCGGATTCTACCCGACTGGCTTCAGTTTACAGATTTTGAATAATGATTTTCATTATACTTAAATTTATCCCCTCCCATACGATTTTGCCACAGTATACACCATGGCTGACCATGCCCTAACCTGATATCCATCTGTACTTAAAGCTTGAGTTCTGAATAGCACTCAGCAATAGGAACCCTGGTGCCTTTCTCTTCCTAATTTGATGTCAAGGATAATCTAGAATGTAGCCCAGGTCGACCAAAGATTTAAAAACGGTACAGACTAGCAATTGGGGTATGAAATTTCCTGGTCCTTGTGGTTTTAACTGTTGAAACTTAGCTGACTGTAGGGATTTGAATTCTAAATTGAAATTGCATTGGTTAGGGGTGTCTTCAATTCTTTTTAAATTTTGTTATAAAATCTGAGTTTCTAAGTTATAGCTTTCAGGGTTACATTACTCAAGGGCAATTAGAGATGGGCAATAAATGCTGGCCAAGCCAGTGATGTCCACATCCTATGATCAAATAAATTTCAAGACAATCTCTTTAAAAGCTTAATTTTGCATGTATTTTTTTTAATTCCCCATTTTAGCTGGTGGGATGAGTGGTGGCATGGCTGCTGGTACACCAGGCATGGGATCAGGGATGGGTAAGAACATCTCAACACTACTTTTGATTGTTAACTTGCTGCAGAGTCAATATTTTAAGATCCAAATTCAGAATACTGCTGGATAGTTTGCTATTGTCATTAAAAGGGTCATTTAAAAATGTAGCAAATGTGTTGCAAATACCAACATTCCAGAATGCACTTTAAAAATTAAAATGACGTTAAGTAATGCATCTTTGTTGTGAAGGTGCATGTATACCATCACCAAGGGAATGTAAAGTAAACTGGTGTTTCTAATTTATCATGTGAAGTGGGCATTGTTGACGAAGCCACCATTTGTTGCCCATCCCTAATTGCCCTTGAGCTAAGTGGCTTGCAGTTAGGGGTCAACCACATTATCATGGGTCTAGAATTGCATGTGGATCAGACCAGCTAATTCTTAAAGACCATTACTGAATGAGTTGGGTTTTATGACAGATGGTAGTTTCAGTAATGGCACTATCACTGAGGCTAACCTTGAATTCCAGATTTGTTACTTGAATTAATATTCCTCTTGCTGCCATGTGGAATTTGAACCCTTGACTTCAGAGTCTTAGAGTTTGGATTGTAAATGCAGTGACATCATTTTTCACCAATATTAGGGTATATTGCCAAATTAAAATCAGCCACAGGAAAGATTTTGAGGATTTCAATCCGTATTTAGTGCATTGTTCTTTTTACCAATCATGGTGATTATTGTGCAGAAGTAGGGACCTTTTTGGATGCAACGTTTAAAAAGCCATTTCAGGGGTACAGCTTGTTCTGCATCTGTACTGATGCAGTTGGAGTAGTACATGCCATTTTTTTTCCTTGTTAAAATGCTTCTCCCTCCATAGGTATTGGAATGGGAGGAATGAATAAAATGGGCGGAGGCATTGGTATGGACAACATGGATCGCATGGGACCTGGAATGGATCGTATGGGTGGCGCTATGGATCGAACTGGCCTGGGAATGGACAGAATCCCATCCAACATGGGTTCTGGGATGGCATCTAATGTTGACCGTATGGGACCTGGAATGGATTGGATGGGCCAGAGTGGTGATAGAATGGGTGGTGGTATGGATCGTATGGGTTCTGGAATGGCAGGTGGTTTTGACAAGCCAGCAGACATGGATCGTAATCGTTTCAGTGGTAACTATGGAGGATCCATGGGAACCGGTACTGGAAATCTTAATTCAAGAAGAATCTGTCAAATATTTGTTCGAAATGTGAGTATATTTTCATTAATTTTTTAAACATACACGAGGCACATGAAATATTGTTGGATATAAAAACTAAAAGGTTTACGCATCTGCTTTAGTACACAAAGAATAAGCTAGAGCAATTAAGGCGAGCAGACCAATAGGGAATTTTAACAACTTGACTAAAATGCAA
Organism: Chiloscyllium plagiosum; assembly: GCF_004010195.1. NCBI lineage: Eukaryota > Metazoa > Chordata > Chondrichthyes > Orectolobiformes > Hemiscylliidae > Chiloscyllium > Chiloscyllium plagiosum. Next base: position 16,382,499 of record NC_057740.1, read on the forward strand.
CTGTTTGATCTCTGCCTCATTTTCTACTAGCATGTTATTTAACCTGTTAAATGTTTGAAGCATTGACAGTAACACTAAATTCACACTGCTTTATTTGAGTATGAATAGCAACTGCAATAGCTTCAATAAATTACAAAAAGGTAAATTTTTTTGTACTTTTTCTTTACTTGGAGATGATGACTCCTTGTGGTAGGATGCAATGAGCACTTTGAAGGGCAACTAGGGACAGACAGTAAATGCTGATCCAGCCAGCAAATCCCCATGTCCCACGAGTGAAATAAAAAAAGTCTGACAACCAACTAGCTTGTTATATGAATAGTCAGTCTTGGACAGTGGAGATCTGAATTTAAACCATACTTAGGCTCCGATGGAATGGCAAATTCTTTAAACTTGCAGAATCACAGTAGTAGAAAAGCACTTTCTTTCAGTAATTGTGTTTTGAACGTTTTAAAGGGCAAACTAATTAAACGCACTCCTCTGCTTTTTACCTCATGCTTGTATTTTTTTCCTCCCAAGTATTTATCAAATTTTCTTTTCGAAATCCTGTTGTTCTTGCATCGCCTTGCAGTGTTAAGCATGTATTATCTCTTCTCTTGTCTCTATGTAGTGTACCATGATGCACTTTCATTGTATTTCGTCCATTTTAGGTTGGTGGAATGGAAAAACAGCTTAATGTTATTTTCCTTCACCTTGACACACTTCAAAGCTTTATCTACAGATTTCCAAAAATAGTTAGCCTGTAACTCAAAAGTCCAAGTGGTGATTGTATACCAAATAGTAGTGATGAGCATTGTATATCTCACTCCAGTTTGGAAAATGGCCATTCATTGCAGCTGGTTTCTATCTCTTGGCTTGTTTCATCAGATGTTGCTGATCCTTTTTATTCTGTCGACCTCAGTTTTTTGAACCAACTTAATATGTACTTGATCAAATATTTTGCAATTTGTATACACAACAAATATTATCAAGAGTCTTAATATCAAGTCTGTCAAATGCAGTTTGCCTAGATGAGCATTGTATATCTCACTCCAGTTTGGAAAATGGCCATTCATTGCAGCTGGTTTCTATCTCTTGGCTTGTTTCATCAGATGTTGCTTAATATCAAGTCTGTTGCTTAATATAAGAGTCTTAATATCAAGTCTGTCAAATGCAGTTTGCCTATAACAAATTCTTGTTGATTTCCTTAGCTGTCCTTGTTGACAATATTTATTCATTGTTTCTAAAAGCTTCCTTATTGCTGACAAACTGATCTGCAATTTTCCAGTTTCTCCTTGCTCCTATTTTTGAACAAGGGTACATTAAAAACGAGGAGCAAAAGTAGGCCATCTGGCCCTTGGGACCTGCTCACCCATTCAATAAAGTCTATCCCTTAAATCCTATTGTTTAAAAAAACATCTATCTTAACTTTAAAAGCATTGTAAAGTAGTGTTAACTGTTTCACTGCACAAGGAATTATGTGGATTTACAGCCCTCTGGGTGAAGTTCCTTGTATGATTTGTAATTCTACAATCCTTTTGTATCAGCATATATTGGAGGATTTAAAGATTGGCTAATTTCCTGGCAATTTCCACCCTACGTTTGCAGTAATGTTGAATGCAATCAGTCCAGGCTGACATCTATTTTAAGTATTGTCAGCCTGTCTGTACCTTCACATTTTCTGTAATTTCACATTTGATAAAATCACCTTCCTTTGTAAACACTGCAAATTATTCATTTTAGAACTTCAGTTACACTTTCTACCACTGTTATAAGATCACCATTTTGATTAATAATCAGCACCTCTGCTCCTACCAGTTCTCTTTACTGTTCTGTGTCTGTTGGATACCTTTTTGGATAGTCTTATTGGCAAATAATCATCCTGCCACTGACGCTTTGCTCTTCACTTTTTTTTGGTTCAGCTTGATTCTGCCATGTTTAACCTGATATCTTTCAGAGATTGCCATTTTGCACTTTCTCACGCTCTCTGCTATATCATCCATGGGATTCTAGCTTCAGTTGTTTGTCATGTTTTCCACTTCAAAGTATGTACCTTGACTGTTATGAAACCATCTCTTTAAAGGCAGCCTTGATTACATTTCTACCTGCAGTCTTGCCTAGGCCAGATCCCTCCTTAACTGACTACCTTCCAGTTCAGCATTTTTGTTCGAGTTTGCTCTTTGTCCTCCATATGGTTAGAGTTAAACTTAATATTTATGATACCAGATCACTGTCCCCATGATCACTGTCCAAACTGACCATCTCAGCCCCTTCGTTGCTTTGTACGTGATACATTTCCCATTGAGCAGCATCAATATTTATCAAGGAAATCCTCCTTTCCTATAGTCTACTCTAAATGCAATCCCTGCCCCATTCAATACAGGGCTCATCACAGCTATCCCATTATTTTTATCCTTTTTAGAGTTTTAAAGATGTCCAGCATGGAAACAGACCCTACGGTTCAACTCATCGTGCCGACCAGATATCCCAACCTAATCCAGTCCCATTTGCCAGCACTTGGCCCATATCCTTTTAAACCCTTCCTATTCACGTACCCATCCAGTTGTCTTTGAGATGTTGCAATTGTACTAGCCTCCACTACTTCCGCTGGCAACTCATTCCACCCTCTGTGAAAACGTTGTCCCTTAGGTCCCTTTTATATCTTCTCCCTCTCCTCCTAAACCTATGCCCTCTAGTTCTGGACTCCCCCCACCCCAGGGAAAAGTATGTTTACCCTACCCATGCTCTTCATGATTTTATGAATCTATAAGGTCACCCCTCAGCCTTTCATGCTCCAGGGAAAACAGCCCCAGCCTATTCAGCCTCTCCCTCTAGCTCAACCATGGCAACATCCTTAAATCTTTTCTGAACCCTTTTCATATTTCACACCATTCTTCCTGTAGCTCAATAAATGTAAGAGATAGCCCTTAATGTTTGTATATGTTCAGCTGTTCACTTTTTAAAATTATTTTTTTCTTTTTTCAAGCTCCCTTATGACATCACCTGGCAAATGCTGAAAGATAAATTCAGTGAATTTGGTAAGTTTGAAAATTCCAGAAAAAATAGTTCTTTGCTTCTGGCCTTTTGCTACACTTCAGAAATTAATTTGCATGAGTTGCATGGCAAAGTTCTAAGTGTATTTTAAAACCAGATTTGTAAATTTTCTACTCTTGTAGTTTAATATATGATAAACACTGGATCTAGAAGTTTTAAAAATCTTGTTCTTTGCATTTCAAATGCAGGATATGTGCATTATGCAGATATCAAGATGGAAAATGGCAAGTCTAAGGGTTGTGGTGTGGTTCGTTTTGAAAGTCCAGATTCTGCAGAGCGTGCCTGCAGGATGATGAATGGAATCCGACTTTATGGCAGAGAAATTGATGTCCGACTTGACAGAAATGTTTAAAATCCATTTTTAGTATAATTTTTAAAACGACCAAACAGTAAAACTGTCCTTTTTAGTGTTTTTGTTCCATTCATTTAAAAAAAAATTTTGAATGGACAGTTTGACAATGTGCACATTGCATTTTGTTTTTATTTAGTGTGAAAAAATACACTTCTGTATTAGTGATTCAATAATAAATGTGATTTGAGAAAATTTATTGTTTTGTGATGGTATTTTGTTAATAATAGTGTCTTGTGTGAATATACTTTGAATGAAGCTGCTGATGGCCCAGTGTCTCATGGATGCTTGGACTTTAGTTGCTGACAACTGAGGTACTCTCAATGTGAAGGTGGCACTCTATCTCCACAAGGACTATTTTCCTGAGACTGGAAATGTTGCATGGTTGGCAAGTTGGTGAGGATGGGGTCAAGTATGTTTTTCCCTCTTGGTTCCCTTGTCATCGAAAATACCTGCCAGACTGAAGCAATGCCTTTAGGACTTGAATCAAGACACTTCTTGTGATGGATGTTCAAATTCCCCAGCTAGCAAGTGTTCAGCTTGTCACCATCTGTGAATCCTCCAAGTGGTGGTCAATATGTGAGTTATGATTCATCAGCAGAGGGGTTGGGCGGAACATAATAGCTTACTGTTTTTTTTCTTGCTATCTTTGTCCTGTTGCCATGATGCTTCATGGTATCCAAAGTTAATGTTGAGGATTTGAAGGGCACTCCATCCTGACAGTGTACCATTATGCTGCCACCTCTGGTGGGTCTGCATGCCAGTTGTGCAGTAGACTCATGAATGTAATGGTGTTACCGGAGTTTGTGTTTCTGAGACTATGACTTTGTCAGACTCTTGCTTCACTAGTCCTTAGGGCACTCTTCCAATTTTGGAAGTAGTCCCCAGATGTTCATAGAGTTTTGTAGAATTGACCAGGGTTATTTTTCTCCCTTGTTATATACGATGTCTGCTGAGTTATATTTCTTATTGTACATGGATCCCATACAGTTTTATAGGGCCACTTAGAGATTAAACCACTGTTTTTCCATCTCAACTGAACCTCCGATGAAGTCAACTATAGTACCAATGAAACACATTAACCTCAATCATCATGGTTTGATTTACTCAAAATTAAAATGTCAGGTATGGATTTACTCTACCTGGAAATCATGTTTGAATACCATACAGCTTACTACTTTAATATTGTACTAACGTAGCTCATTAAAATCATATGACATCCAATATGTTTGATATAGGGAAATTCTAGCCCTTCTCAACCTGTTTGCAGGCTTTCACATAGTTGACAAGTAGTGGAAGAAAATAGTTTGTGACTATCATCTTGGGCAGGGACATGCTTCTCTGGAATTTAATTGTACCAGAATACCACTTGGAATGGTGTTTGTTCCTTATTTTACACTGTTTACTCTGGTCTTGCCCCAAGAATCTATCTTTGGTATTCTGTCTTTCATCTACATGCTGCCTTTAGAACATCATGCACAACCTCACCTGGATAAAAGAACCTGTCCAGTTCTGTTGAGTTGCTGAACTCCAGTACTGCCTGAACAGAAATATCCTTCAGTTCAATACTGGTAAGACTGAAGCCATTGTATTCTCATCACCATTAACACAGCCCATGTGCTGATTCTAACCTCTCCTTAGTCACTATGTAGGACTAAATCTACTTGCAACCTCAATATCAAATTTAACCTCTGATGCATTTTGACATTTTTCATCACTAAGATCAAAATTTCCATGTTTAATGTCGCCAGACTTCTCTACTGCTATTTATGTGGAAACTCTCATTCAAGCCTCTTATCTCCAGACCTTTATTATCCTGATGAATTGCTGATTTCCCATTTAAACTTTGGTAAATTTGAGATCATTCAACCTCTGCTGTCCATGTTCTTAATTTCCCTAAAATCTATTCGCATCTGTCTGGTCACTGACCTATGTTGCCTGTGACAGTGAGGCCAATTCGGCTATTTGGGACTGGCATCAAAGCTGCTCCAGCAACTGGGGACAGCAACTCTGGTAGCAGACTCAGGATGGCACCAGTAAGGTGATTTCTGCAGCCGAAGCAGGGCTCATGGTGTGGTGGCCTGGCAGTGGAGGCAGAGACTCTTGTTGATGGGGCAAGTTTCTGTTCGGTTGTGGTGAGAGCACCAGAATTGGAGCAATTCTTATGTTGGTGGGTCCAGTCTAGGTGGCGGTGAGGTGGTGGAGGTCTCCCTTGAGGCCAGGTGCCAGCATGCAGAATGTCAGAAAGATTGATATTCTGAAATTTTTACAACTTTATTTTTCTAATTTATTTCTATGACCTAGAAAAATCCAGATTAATTTCTTTACTTAGTCATAGAGCTGTACAGCATAGAGACGGACCCTTCAGTCCAACTTGCTGACCAGCTGTCCTAAAGTAATCTTTTGTAGTCCCATTTGACAGCCCTTGGCCCATATCTCTTTAAATCCTCCTTACTCATACCCATCCAGATGCCTTTTAAATGTTGCAATTATGCCAGCCTCCACCACTAGCAACTCATTCCATACACACACCACTCTGCATGAATAGTTGCCCTTTAGTCCCCTTTTAAACCTTAAACTTATGCCCTGTAGTTTTAGACTCCACTACTGTGGGTAAATGACCTTGACTATCACCTATTTATGCCCCTCATGATCTTAAATCTCTAAGGTGACTTCAAGTTGACAAGGTGACATCCCTTCAGCCTCCAAAGATCCAGGGAAAATAGCCCCAGCCTACTCAGCCTCTCCCTATAGCTTAAACCCTCCATAATTATTTTGTTCAGAATATATACCTCAGTACCTTTATGCCTGAAGATGGTGTTATGTGGGCATTTGTAAACATTTTACTCATTTGGGTATGTGACAATAAAGGTAATTCAATTCCTGGTTATGCATAATTTCTTTTCTTTCAAATTGTTCCATGTTTTCCCCTCACTGTAATCTGGAATCTCTTCCATTCTCACAGTAATAGATGTCTGCATTCATCCAATTCTCTTTTGAGAATTCCTAATTTGGTTCCATTCCATGAGACATTTCCTAGGCTCTAAATTGTGATTTTTTTTTTCCCCAATGTTCCTTCTATTCTAACTCAATTTCCCCTTGACACCCCTGCCTGATTTATAATTAAGCTTTTGGTTATCTGAATATTTTGGTCATTCTGTTTTGTTGTTCCTAAAAAGAGTTTGCAGCCACAAGAGCCACTTAAACTGTAACCAGCCTTGAGCATGTTATTTATTTGTGCAGCCTTTAGCTAGTTGACCAAACAGTGCTTCAGGTGCTTTTCTTTGATCTATTGCCAAAATGGGGAGGCAGTGGCACTGTAGGAATGTTACTGGTGTAGAAATCCCGAATCCCAAGATAATGCTTTGGGGATGTGGGTTCAATTCCCATCATGGCAATTGGTGAAATCTAAATTCCATAAAAGTTTGGAATTAGAAAGGTGGCCAAATGACGATCGTTGTTGTGAAAACTCAACTGGTTCACTCATGTCCTTACCTGGTCTTGCCTACAAGCTCATTTTTGTTGACTCTACTGTCTTTTGAAATGGCCAACAGCAATCATTTAGATCAAGACACAACTGGGGATGAGCAATAACTGCTGACCTGCTAGTGACCCCCTCCTCTCATGCATTTTAAAAAATGTTAGAAAGCCATTGGAACAAAGCAAGTTGTCCTATCACGCCAGTGTGCTTCTATCTCCCAGACTCGCTCTTCACCTACACGAAGCAATGGTGTGTGGACTTCCAGATCTCTCTATCCTCTAACTGTATTGCCTGTCCTGGCAGAAACGTTTATTTAACATGGTTTTGGACAGGCTGTAACTTCCTAAACTTGGAAGACTACCATATACGCAAGTCCTTGAACTTGGTCGACCAGGTTCATATGTTACTGCATGTGGACAACTTTTACATTTGTGAATGAAGTGCAGAATGTGAAAGGAAGCGATTCTAGATTTCTTTGTCTCCATTTGTTGGTTGGCGCTTAGTCGGAGTACCACAGCTAAGCAAACTTGCAAAAACTATGTTAAAGGAGGGTTATTGGGAGTCTAAAACTTGGCGGTTTTGGGAAAAATGAATTTATTGGAACAGAAATTTGATGTTGACATGATCATCTTGAAAAATTTAGCTGTTGTCTCGAGCACGTGCATTACAGGCCAAAGGTCAAATGTGAAGTCGCAAGAAAAAGGGAAAATGATTCTACAAATAATAAGGAATTGGGCAATTACTTCAGCAAGAGGGGCACACAGATTAGCAGCAAAAAGAGTGGAACGTGTGGTTAGCCTGAACTGCACTTGCAACGAGACTGCACAATCAAGAAGGGCCTTTTTCTTCAGCAAAGTGTCTACAATTTGCCTTTAGTCTTTGAAGGATAGTGAAATTTTTGTCCCTGTTCAAAGTAGCCTAATAAGAGAGTTTGGCAGATCTGGAAGTGTCCGTTGCACATCGTCAGTTCCGCCCTTTTTGTGCAGTCGTCTTGTATCTCGATGACGGCAGTGCGCAAGCGTGAATCGGTATGCTTCTGTTTGTGTCACTTCCGTTGTGGTAGGTCATTGTGCGGTAAGATGGCGGCGGCCGGGAGCTGTGGCTACCAGGTGAGGGGTGAGAAAGGCGGGGGTGTGGGTGAGCGTGAGGGGATAGAGAGCCAGGGTTCAGGTGAGGGGGAGTCCAGCTAGGTTTACTCTCCCGGTATGTGGCTGAGAACTAAATGTACAGGTGGAGTTTTCCGAAAGATATTAATGGGCACAAGGCGGCTGGCAACGCGCTTTCCCTTCAAGGAGCATCGGCTTCGAGCCGGTGGGATTCCCGGGGTCTGGCTTGGCCAATCAGTGCTGAGCGCCCCACAGTTCAAAATGATACCCTATGGAAGGAGCTTACCAGGGGGGTTTGGCACTGACTGAGCCGCACTCCTGAAGAAGCCCATTCTAGTCCTGGGGCCCAGGCCATGTCGTACTGCATTATATTCTGCAGCACAGAAAAAGGCCCATTGAGTGTGTAACCGAATTCTGACGATGGGTCACTGGACTTGGAATATTAATTGTTTTTCTCTCCACAGGTACCATATTTGCTGAGTTTCCGTTTTTGTTTGCCTGTGTGGACCGTTCTCACACAGGCTTACTGTTAAGGAGTCTGCAGAGGGATACGAGCTCTCACCTCCGGACGCAGATTTTAGCCGCGTTGCTCCTGATGTCCCTCCTATTTTCTCGAAGTTGTTGTATATTTACAACATTTGACGGTGATTGCCGCCAAATTATTTAATAACGTAGGGCCTAGTCTATCCAAATGGTTGTTTATTTTTGAGTTGGAATCATAGAGTAGCAAATTAAACCTTTTGCTGAAGATTGAATTGCTATTTATCTCTAATATCACGTACTTTAGTATCAAGTAGAGATTGAATTTGAGAAGTTATGATCTGTATGGGCTGAGGTGGTGCCCATGTGGGATTACTGGAGGGAATGTATATGTGTACATATACACATAGGTATACATGTTAGGAATGTATATGTTGTTGACTGTCTAATTCCAACAAAAGAGAGAGTTGAAACTTTTAATCATCAATTTGAAGTACTCATTATAATATTTCAAAATTCCTTGGATTCTGGAAAGGTTCCAGTGATTTGGAATAAAGCTGTTGTAATATCCTCATTCTGAAAGTTTGGAATGCAGAAATTAGGAAACTTATAGACATCTGTTGAGAAATTGTTAGAATATGTTAAAAATAGTAATAACAGGACATTTAGGACTTCAAAATGGAATTGCATTTTCAGACTGGAGGCCTGTGACCAGAGGTGTGCCACAGGGATTGATGCTGGGTTCACTGCTTTTTGTCATTTATATGAACAATTTGGATGTGAACTTAGATTTTATAGTTAGTAAGTTTGCAGATGACTCCAAAATTGCAGGTGTTGTGGACAGCAAAGGAGGATTCCCTAGAGTACTGTGGAATCTTGATCAGATGAGCCAATGGGCTGAGGAGTGCGCAGATGGAGTTTAATTTATATAAATGTGAGATGCTGCATTTTGGAAAGGCAAATCAGGGTAGGACTTATACACTTAATGGTAGGGTCCTGGGTGTGTTGCTGAACAAAGAGACTTTGGAGTGCAGGTTCATAGTTCCTTGAAAGTGGAGACACAGGTAGACAGGATAGTGAAGAAGGCGTTTGGTATGCTTTCCTTTATTGGTCAGAGTATTGAGTACATGTTGCAGCTGTACAAGACATTGGTTAGGCCACATTTGGAATATTGCGTGCAATTCTGGTCTCCTTCCTATCAGAAGGATGATGTGAAACTTGAAAAGGTTCAGAAAAGATTTACGAGGATTTTGGCAAGGTTTGTAGGGTTTGAGCTATAAAGGGAGAGGCTGAATAGGCTGGGACTGTTTTCCCTGGAGCGCAGAGGCTGAAGGGTGACCTTGTAGAGGTTTATAAAATCATGACGGTCATGGATAGGGGAAATAGACAAGACCTTTGGGAGTTCAGAACTAGAGGGCTTAAATTTAGGGTGTGTGGAAAGATATAAAAGGGACCTGAGGGGCAACGTTTTCTCAGCGGTAGTGCGTTTATGGGATGAGCTGCCAGTGGAAGTGTTGGAGGCTGGTACAATTACAACATTTAAAAGGCATCTGGATAGGTACATGGTTAAGAAGGGTTTCTAAGAGATATGGGCCAAGTGCTGGAAAATGGAAGTAGATTAATTTAGGATATCTGGGTGGCATGGATGAATTGGACTGAAGCTATACATCTCTGTAACTCCATTAGTGAGATGGCCTCTGGAGTACTGCCTATAGTCTTGGTCTCTTGAGTAAATCCCCAGGTCTGGATCAGGTGTACCCTAGAACTCTGTGGGAAGATAGGGAAGTGATTGCTGGGTCCCTTGCTGAGATATTTCTATCATCGATAGTCTCAGGTGAGGTGCAACAAGACTGGAGATTGCTAACGCGGTGCCATTATTTAAGAAAGGTGGTAAGGACAAGCCAGGGAACTATAGACCAGTGAGCCTGTCATCGGTGTTGGGCAAATTGTTGGAGGGAATCCTGAGGGGCAGGATTTACACGTATTTGGAAAGGCAAGGACTGATTAGGGATAGTCAACATGGCTTTGTGCATGGGAAATCATGTCTCACAAACATGATTGAGTTTTTTGAAGAAGTAACAGGATTGTTGAGGGCAAAGCTGTGAACGTGATCTATATGGACTTCAGTAAGGCATTCAACAAGGTTCCCCATGGGGGACTGATTAGCAAGGTTAGATCTCATGGAGTACAGGGAGAACATTTGGATACAGAACTGGCTGTTTAGAAGACAAAGGGTGGTGGTGGAGGTTTCTTTTTCAGACTGGAGGCTTGTGACCATTGGAGTGCTACAAGGATTTGTGCTGGATTCACTACTTTTTGTCATTTATGTAAATGATTTGGATATGAACATGGGAGGTATAGTTAGTAAGCTTGCAGATTACACCAAAATTGGGGATGTAGTGGACAGCAAAGAAGGTTACCTCGGATGCACGGTGGCTCGGTGGTTAGCACTGCTGCCTCACAGCACCAGGGTCCCAGGTTCGATTCCAGCCTTGGGTGACTGTGCAAACTCCACACAGACATCCTTCAAAGGTGAATTGGCCATGCTAAATGGCCCATCCCCAGAGGGAAATGGGTCTGGGTGGGTTACTCTTCGGAGGGTCGGTGTGAACTTGTTGGGCCGAAAGGCCTGTTTCCATGCTGTAAGTAATCTAATCTAATCTTGATGAGATGGGCTAGTGGGCTGAAGAATGGGAGGTGGAATTTAATTTAGATAAATGTGAGGTGCTGTATTTTGGGAAAGGAAATCTTAGCAGGACTTATACACTTAATGAGAAGGTCTTAGGGAGTGTTGCTAAACAAAGAGACCTTGGAGGCAGGTTCATAGGTACTTGAAAGTAGAGTCGCAAGTAGGTAGGATAGTGAAGAAGGCGTTTGGTATGCTTTCTTTTATTAGTCAGAGTATTGAGTACAGGAGTTGGGAGGTCATGTTGCAGCTGTACAGGATATTGGTTATGCCACTTTTGGAATATTGCGTGCAATTCTGGTCTCCTTCCTGTCAGAAGGATGTTATGAAACTTGAAAGGGTTCAGAAAAGATTTACAAGGATGTTGCCAGGGTTGGAGGATTTGAGCTACAGGGAGAGGCTGAATAGGTTGGGGCTGTTTTCTCTGGAGCGTCTGAGGCTGAGGGGTGACCTTACAGAGGTTTATAAAATCATGAGGGACATGGATAAGATAAATAGGCAAGTCTTTTCCTCCTGGAGTGGGGAGTGCAGAACTAAAGGGCTTAGGTGTAGGACGAGAGGGGAAAGATATAAAAGGGACAATGTTTTCACGCAGAGATGGTACGTGTATGGAATCAGCTGCCAGCGGAAATGGTGGAGGCTGATAGAATTGCAACATTTGAAAGGTGTTCGGATTGGTATATGAATAGAAACGGTTTAGTGGGGTATGGGCCAAGTGCTGGCAAATGGGATTAGATTAATTTGGGATACCTGGTCAGACTGGACGAGTTGGACTGAACCATCTGTTTCCCTGCTGTACATCTCTATGATTCTCTGACTTCTTAATTGATGAAGCATGTATTTGTATTGGAGGTAGTTGAGAGAATGTTCTCTAGATTAATTCCAGGGGTGAAAGGCTAGTATTATAAGCAACGATCACACAGTTTAGGCCTATCCGCATCAAAATTTAAAGAATAATAGATCGAATTGAGGTACAAATGATACTAAAGGGGATTGATAAAGTAGTCATAGTCAGGTTTCCTCTTGTGGGGCAATCTAGAAAAAGGGGGGCCTTAGTTTCAGGCTAACTGTGGCAGATTTAACAGATGTGAAATTGCTTCTCTCAAAAAGTCATGACTTGTGGAATTCACTACCCCAGAGTCTGATGGACGTTGGGACGCTGAATAAATTTGACATACAGATTTCTAACTCATCATCGATTTATAGGGAAAGGGCAAGAAGGTGGAATTGAGGCCATGATGAGATCAGCCTAATCACATTCAATGGTAGAGCAGATGTGAGGGACTGAATTGCCTATTCCTCACTCTTATGTTCTTACATTGTGAATAGAAATATCAAAAGATTTTCATTGACCGTTTGCAATTCATACACAAATGGGAACCCACATGTTTTTGCTTTGGTAACTTTAATAACAAGGGGAGACTGATCGAGCTGCTCCACCAATTGTAGCTCAGCAATTGTATATCTACGTGCAGGTTGGTTAATCAACAAAATTACTCCAAGTGTGCATAGACCAGTTAATGTGCGTGTCTGAGGAATAAACTTGTTTTAAAAAATGTACTGATTTGAGTTACGTTGTGAGTTATGTTGTAACAAAAACTGTTCAGGAAAATTGAATTCATTGAAGTTGCATATGAAAAATCCATAGAAAACTGACTTTGGAAACTGTCACCAATTCCATTCTCCTCCCTTGGCATCATCTTAGTCTGAACCAGACATCACCCTGTTATTTAAACCAAGGTTAGCTTCTGACCTATGTTCTCACCTTCTCCTCTTCATAAAGATCACTTGCAACATCAATTATCTAGTCTGTATCTGTTTCTTTTGGAAGTCCTCATCTGTACTTTTGTTACCTTCACATTCAAGTATTTTATGTTCTTTCACCTGTTCTTTCTCACCCTTCCAAAACTTGAACCAATTGAAAACAGTGCCCATATCCTATCGGAAATTAGTCTTATTTAATCCACCACCTCTCTGCTCAAGGAACATAGGTTTTAGGAGCCAGAATAAATCATTTACCTCATTCAGCCTGTTTCACCATTCAATAAGATCATGGCTAATCTGGCAGTGGTCTCATCCTCACTTTCCTGTTTGCACCTCAGCTCCCTTGTCTATTGAAAAATACTATTTAAATCAGCCTTCACAACTTTTTGGGAAAGAGAGCTCCATAATCTTAACAGCTTTCAGAATGAGAAAAAAAAGGGTCTAATCTGTGGCACAAAGGGGGATGTCTTATTAAACAATGTTCCCTAATTTTAATTTTCCTGAAAAGAAGAAACCTCCTCTGTGTCTATTCTATCCATGTTTCAGTAAGCTCAGCTTCCATTCTTCTGAACTTCAATGAATATAGACCGAACCTGTTCAACCTCTTTTCGTAAGACATAACTTTCATCTCAGGAATGAGTTATATTTTGTCAGCAGCTTCTTAATGAATGATATCTTTTGCCAGATAGGGGGATCAAAATTATACATAGCATTCCAGATTTGGTCTTGCCAGTCTTCTGCACCATTACAGTAAAATGTCTTTACTTTTGTCTGTTTCCCAAGTATAAATCTATGATTCATATTTAATTACCATTGCATTAAGCAACATTATTCGTCTGTGTTCTTAATCATTTGCTGTACCTTCATACTAAATTTTGGTTCATACACTGGAGCATTCACATCCCTGTTTGCAATCTCCTTCCATTTTTAAAAAATATATTTTTCTATTCTTATGAAATACACGTTTATCCATGTTATATTCCATCTGCTGAAGTTTTGCTCAGTTACTTAACCTGTCTTTGCAGACACACTACCTCTTGTTGACAATTTATTTTCCCACTTGCCTTGTCATTGACAAATGATCATATATTCAGTCCACTTATCCAAAACTTTGTAGTTTGTAAATCACATTGAAAACCTAGTACTGATCCCTATAGTATTCCACCAGTGATATCTCATCAACCCAGCTTAGATCAGTTTGTCACTTTGGTGCTGCTGATTAACTACAAATCCTTTATCCAAGCTAATATGCTACCCCTTGCACCATGTGCGCTTATCTTGTGCAGCAACCTTTGTAGAACCTTTTCAGATATCTTTTTGAAACCAAAGTACACCACATCTCACAGTCTTCCTGTATCCACCATAAGCATACTTTTGTCAAAAAACTATACTGGATCAGTCAACCTCCCTTTCACAAAGCCATGTTAGGTTATCCTGCAAGAACCACCTTAACAATGGATTACAGCACCTTTCCTATGACAAATATTAGGTTAACTAGTGTATAGCTTCCAGCTTTCTGTCTCTCTCCTGATTCGAGGTTTTATATTTGCGCTTTTTCCAATCTGTTGGGACCTGTCCAGGATCTAGTAAGTTACAGAACATGATACCCATCTCTGATCTGTGCTCCTACTTTATTTAAAGACCTTAGAACTGAAACTATCGAGTCCCAGGAACTTGGGTCTGATAGTTTTCCTATCACTCTTTCCTCGCTGATGATGGTTATTTTAATTTCATCGTTGTCTATCTCCTCTTGATTTTCAATTAATTTTGGGATGTTTTCTAAGTCTTCTATCATGAATAGAGACCTGCATTATTGTTCAAGGCATCTTTGTTTTCTGTTATCCATTCCAGTGTATGTGTGTAACCCTAGCTTTCATTACTATCTTCTTAGTCAAATATTTATAGAAACTCTTAATATCTGTTTCTTGTGTTACTGGCTAGATTTCTTTTATACTACTTTCTGTTTTATCATCATTTTGGTCATTCTTTAGTCAGATTCTCTGAGATACCACTAATCTTGACAGATTTGGACAATATTTCTGTTAATACTATCCTTAACTTCATTATTTAGCCACAAATGATACATCCTTCTCAAATAACATTTGCATTTCACTGTGATAAATCTTTGAGATTTATTAAATATCTCCTTAAAAGTTTGTCATTACATCGCCCTGTTCTACCTTCTAACCTATATCCCCAGTTCACCCTTTGCCAGCTCTGCAGTTGTGCCCTCATACTTATCTTTATTTACTTTTAGAACATTTGTCGTGGATGCACACTTCCCTCTGTCAAAACTGAACATGAGATTTTACACTTGTGATCACTGTCACCTAAACACTCCTTTGCCATGAAGTTGTTGATTCCTCCTATCCATTACATGTTATAATCTTTAAGTACTGAACTAATGCCATTCTTAAATAACAGAACTTATCCAATCATCTTTTCCTAGCTTCCTGTCATTATGTCACGTCAATGCCTTTCAAAATTAGTGTCTCAGCTTTGGTCACCTTTCAACCTGTGACTGTTGTACATATCAGGTCACACATGTTTTATGTGTATCCATGCTTACAATTCATTTCTTTTATTAAGAATGATATGTGCAATCAGATGAAGAATCTTAAACTGCTTATTTACTATTTTTGTCATCACTGATCTTACTTGCTGGTGCAGTTCTTGCATTTATTTGCTGTGCCTTTTCTCCTCTCATTTTGACCGCCAATACCCAAATTGCTGCTCAACTCTATTACTTGGTGGTTTCTATCCACTTTATCATATCTCCAGTTACTTGATGCCTTTGTCCACCATTTAATTTAAAGCCTTTCTACTGCCCTAGTGTTATTGACTTAGCTTCTAGTCCACAATGCCAAGTTGTAAGGTTCTGCCTGTTCAGGCATCTCCACAGCATCATCCCTCTTTATCTCCATCCCCCTTAAAGCCTACAACTTTTCAATAACTCTGTTTCTCTAACTCCATGTTGTCTGTTTTCTTGTGCACGCATGCACATCTCTTTCCACCAGTGGCTGCTGTATCATATTAACATCAAAAATCTTTTTTAAAAAGTGAGAAGTACAAGCTTTTTGGTGAGTGTGGGGTAAAAGGCTACTCCTTCTGCTGCAAATTTAGATTTCAAATTATTATTTTTAGGAAAAACATTATTGTGCTGTAAAGACCTGTTCAAGTAGTATGACTACTCTGTTTGTAGATCATGCCTTTGATTTGAGGATCAGACCTAATGGTTGTGACTACTGTTTTTAATATAGATCAGATGATAATTATTCTTAATGTTCTATTGAAAACATATTTTAAATCTTGAGAATTAAAAGCCAAAAGAAATCTAAACATTAACCGTAGTAAGTCTTGGCCCAGGGTATTAATTATAACTGGTGTGGCTTCATAGCAGGATAAAATCTGAATGGTTTAAATATATTTTAATTATGAAATATAGGTGCCTCTGTGCCAAATGTTGTGTGTGCTGTACCTTGATGTGTTTGGTGAGGCTGTGGGAATAAATCAATTATTGAAAATACTGAAGCAATGACATAACCCTCAATAACCTGATTAAATGTTGAAGTTTTCTGTCTGGATTGTGGAGTCTAGACATTGCTGCCTAGCATTCCTAATCCATTAGTGTCAATTGCAGTTAGAAAATTACTTTCAATTTTACTCGCTAAATTTCCAAAGTGACACTGATGAATTGGACAGGTTCAAGAGAATGATTCCTAGAATTTGTTTCATTGCAAAAAAGATCTGCTTTGTAGAAGATTAGATAATACCTTATTGGATTTTTGAAATGGTAAGAGATGAAACAAGACTTTGAAGTAAAATAGGCTGGTAAAGTGTAGTGATCTGATTTCAAAATTAAGAAATCAGAAATTGTATATGTGAATTGAACTGAAATTACTTAAATAAAAATAATAATATATATCAGTCAGTATCTAAAAAGTTAGCTGAATATTTCAGAATATTTCAGGAAAGGCACTTCTCACAGTGATAACCTGTCTTAATGCTGCGAAGATCCTTTGGTGTATTTGCAGCATTTTCTATTTTTACTCCCAAGTTTTTAGCATTGAGTTTTCTGTTGCTTTTAATAAAGATTCAACTGCAAGTGTGTTTCGTAAAGTCCACCTTCCAGTGATAAGATTGTGACACTTAATGCGCTGGCTGGACTTTAGATTAACTATTTGAGTGGATCCATGGCAGTTCCTCTTGCCACCCAACCAAAGCACATTGAAATCATTTTAAGATTCCCTTCTTTAACCCTGGCTAGTTGACACAGTCTCCATGGTTTGGCTTAAAATGTTGTTTGAACTTATTGATGTCAACCTGAAGCATTAGAATTGGCCCTAGCATCTCGAGGCTAGGAAGGGAAACAGTCCAGGTTCCTGTTGTTGATCACTGTCTCTTAGTTCACTTAATCAATGCATATATATGATGATGAGATTGAGTCAGCAGAGATATCTCTGGCAGACAATCACTTCCAACACCTGTGATCCAGGGTCATGTGAATAATGAACCAGGAGCACAAATTGAACTGCTTGCTGACATGCTAAACAGCGAAAACTATCAAAAATAAGATCTTGGCATTAATCTTTTTCTTGGAGAAAGTGAGGACTGCAGATGCTGGGGATCAGAGCTTAAAAATGTGTTGCTGGAAAAGCACAGCAGGTCAGGCAGCATCCAAGGAGAAGGAGAATCAACGTTTCGGGGCTTATGCCCAAAACGTCGATTCTCCTTCTCCTTTGATGCTGCCTGACCTGCTGTGCTTTTCCAGCAACACATTTTTAAGCATTAATCTTTTTCTTTCAAGGTTTTCATGCAGTGTTAAATATGTTTGTTCAGTTCATGAGTAATTGGTTACTTGTATTAGAAGTAACGTATCAGGACAATGGTTTATAATCTCAGATGACTGTCTTGTACCTTATTTTGCTGCTTCAGGTATTATTTACTGGTTGGGGCATTCATGATAATAGGGTGGAAAATAATATCTACAAGGACGAATCCTATTGGTTTTAATGCCGCAATCCCTAGATTTATTGGTTAGATCTAGAGTAAAAATCCACTTAGAACCACCATTTTGCAAATAGATATTTCAAGTACTTGAGTTAAATTGTCAGGAATTCCAGTAAACGATTTTAATAAAAGCAAAATACTGCAGATGTTGGAAAAATGAAACAACCACAGAGAATGCTGGAGAAACTCTAGTCCAACAGCATCTGTGGAAGGAGAGACATAGCTAATGCTTGGAATCCGTTAAGACTCTTCAGAGTTGCAGAAGTGTCATATGGACTTAAAACTTTAATTCTGTTTCTCTAACCAAAGATACTGCCAGACCTATTGAGTTTTTCCAGCATTCTTTATAAATGGTTTTAATAATCTTTCTGGAATGACTGAACTGTATGTGACTTTGCGAACAAATGTCACTGCACCCAGATTAAAAGGCAAGTTATATTGTGAGGTCTTGAAATATATTAACATAACATTGGATAGATTCTTTACAAGTTGTGTTTTTTTTTTGCTGCATTATCTCATTTATAGCACTAAACAAAAAAAAGCGAGATTAACTTGCCATGGATATTAATACTTTGTGATTTGTTGCTGTGGCGTAATAGTTTTGCTAATTGCTCACATTGGAGCAATAATTGGACTCAACTTTTTTTTTAATGTGAGTACTCTTGTCTATCCTGAGAAACACAATACTCTAATATGCTGGATAAATGCAAGTTCTTTCTCATTAATATGTATATTATAAATCTCTCCTCAGATGTGTCTAGCAAGAAGTATTTACCTTTTGTCTACACGGTCACAAGTTCCAGTGCACAGCAGGACTAGAATATACAGAATATGCAACCGTTCCTGTATAGTCCAAAATCAGGTAACACAGACAGTGCTGTCAAGGAGAGCATTTATTTTACATTCTCACTTATTGGACGAAATGTGGCTTGTTGTTGCTATTCTCATTGTGCCAATGGACCTTTGTTGACTCAGGTCTTCTGCAATGTAGTGGGAGGGGAGATGGATGGTTGAAAGGTGACTAATAGGTTTTCTCTAACATAGCGATCTTTCTTTTGGCTCTGCTGTTCTATGATCTTCTTTGGCTTTGGTAAAAGTGTGCCGCAACTATAAGCTTGGTTTGCTGCAACAAAATTCATGGTTTACTTCCAGTATTGCTGATGGTTTTCTGCCAATGTAACAGCAGCAGAGCAGTAAGACTAGTAGATCCATCAATGCCTCAAGTTTGTCTGTTTGATTATGGATTCTGTTTGCCCATCTTTGATCTATACTACTCGTCAATTCAAAAAATGTCAATTCAAATCTTAATGGTCAATCGATCCAATAGCCTTTTGACTGAAATGATTCCACATTTCCCCTATTATTTAGCCGGGGACAAAGTTTTGTTCATATTCTCACTTGTGAAGTGCCAAGCTCTAACTTTAATATTGTGCACCTTGTACTGGATTTTTCCACGAGAGGAACTAACTTATTTTTATTCACACTCTCTCTGGTTATGAGGATCAGAAAATCCCCTCAGTTACATTCCCTCTGAAAATTCTAAATTTGTGGTAATAAAAACCAGGTTTCTGCAATCTTTGCTCAAAATTTCACCCTTTAAACCCTGGTATTGTTATGGTGAATCTGTATTCAACTTAATCCAAGTCCATTAAATCCTTCCTCTGGTTCAAGTAGTGATAGGGTCTTGAATGAGAGGTTTGTCTCCATTACATTGAATGTTTGTTTTGTTACACTAAACATGCTGATGTTTGGATGTTAACACCATAAATACACACCAAATAGTGATTGTCTTTGTACTGAAATCCAATGCTCCATTCAGTTCTTAACATACTGAACAACACTTGCCTTTAGGAGGGGTTGTTGAAGGGTGGAGTCATCTATGAAAAAGTCAAGGACTGAAGTGCTGATAGATTTACAAGCATTGTGTTTCTTTAAATTCTGTAATTTATTTCTTTGTAGGTTCGATGTTATGCATCAGAAGGGAGGAAAGGTTTTCTTACTGGCTTATTAGACAATATCAAACAGGAATTAGCAAAAAATAAAGAAATGAAGGACAGCATTAAGAAATTTCGTGATGAAGCTAAAAGGTTAGAAGAATCAGAGGCTCTGCAGAGAGCGAGGAAAAAATATGTAAGTTTTCAAAATAGCATTTTCATTCAGAAGAGTCTCAAATTTGTAATTTTAATAAGATTAAATAGTGTTTATTTTTCAGAAAACTATTGAATCTGAGACAGTCAAAACCTCTGAAGTTCTTAAGAAAAAGTTGGAGGAGTTTTCAGAAACAGTTAAAGAGGTGAGTACAGCTCTGGACTTGCCAGAAGCAACCTTCATGAGAGAATTGTTTTAGAAGTTTTTTTTCTCTCTGTTTCTGGTTTTCAACAGAGTGATTTATAGGATTGGATTGCCTCAGGTTCATTGTACCTGGTTATGTGACATGGCCACCCACTCGTCATCTTGAATTTCCTTAAGTACTACACAGAGAGCTCAACTCCTGGCTATAGGAATTCTTCATAGTTGTGTTAATCAACCATTCTAGCCAATGACAAATTTGTTTAAGTGATGCTTGAGTTCCAGTGATCCTTAATGAGTTGATACCTTGCCCATGCAGATGATTTATGAGTATCAACTAAGATACCTTTTTTTTGTTGATCCAATTGTATCCACTAAATTTACCTTTTTTGGCTTTCATAATATGATAATCAGTTGGACAGGGGATAATTTGTTTTTAAGGATCTTGTGGTCCCAGTCCAACTTAAAAGAGTTAAAGAGCAGAATTTTTGTTTTATATTCACTTATGGGATGTGAGTGTTTTTGGCTAGGCCAGCATTTATTGCCCATTCTATTTGCCCAGAGGACAGGTAAGAGTCGATCGCGTTGCTGTGGGTGTAGAGTCACATATAGTGCAGACACGTAAGGATGGCAGATTTCCTTCCCTAAAAGACATTAGTGAATTAGATGGGTTTTTCCGACAATCGGCAATAGTTTAATGATCATCATTAGACCCTTAATTCCAGATCTTTACTAAGTTCATATTCCACTATCTGCCATGATGGAATTTAAACCCAAACATCCAGAACATTGGCTGAGTCTCTGGATTAATAGCTGAAAAATGTGTTGCTGGAAAAGCGCAGCAGGTCAGGCAGCATCCCAAGGCGCAGGAGAATCGACGTTTCGGGCATAAGCCCTTCTTCAGGAATGAGGAGGGTGTGCCAAGCAGGCTAAGATAAAAGGTAGGAAGGAGGGAATTGGGGGAGGGGCATTGGAAATGCGATAGTTGGAAGGAGGTTAAGGTGAGGGTGATAGGCCGGAGAGGGAGTGGGGGCGGAGAGGTCGGGAAGAGGATTTGTAGGTCAAGAAGGCGGTGCTGAGTCTGAGGGTTGGGACTGAGATAAGGCAAGGGGAGGGGAAATGAGGAAGCTGGAGAAATCTGCATTCATCCCTTGTGGTTGGAGGGTTCCTAGGCGGAAGATGAAGCGCTCTTCCTCCAGGCATCATGTTGCCATGGTCTGGCGCCTGGAGGAGGCCAAGGACCTGCATGTCCTTGGCGGAGTGGGAGGGGGAGTTAGTGTTTAGCCACAGGGCGGTTGGGTTGGTTGGTGCGGGTGTCCCAGAGTGTTCTCTGAAACGTTCCGCAAACAGGCCGCCTAAAAAATTAAATCATCAAGTTTGGAGAGTGAGAGAGAGAGAGAGAGTGTGTCAGGAAAACCAGCAGAATAGATGTTAATGCATTTTGTCCACTCCTTGTGAGAGGTATTTGATTTCAGTTGAATCAGCAATACAGTGGTGCTTTTGTCCTCAACCAACCTAGTTTAAAATGGAGAAATAAGTGTGATTTCTGCTGCACAGTGAAAGTACTTGAATGTCAAGTGTAGGTCGAGCAAACTTGGCCAAGATGTGGACCATAGTTATATAAATTCCTGAAGGTGTCTGGATTCTTGTGTGGTCTAATATATACCATGTACTATATATATATTTATGATTTAGATGAGGGAATCAAGTATCACGTTTCCAAGATTGCTGATGATGCAAAACTAGAGAGTGAGATAGGGATATGCAGAGGCTTCAGGGTGATTTAGACAAGTGGGTTGAGTGGTCAAATATATGGCTGATGCCGTATAATGTGGATAAATGTGGAGTTGTTCCACTTTGGTAGGAAAAACGAATGACAGTATTATTTAACTGATAGTTTGGGAAATATTAACATACTAAGGGATCTGTGTGTCCTTGTACACCAGTCACTGAAAGTTAGCACATTGATGCAACATGCAGTTCAGAAGGCAAATGGTATATTGTATAGGTGAGACTACAGCTGAAGTATTGTGTGCAATGTTGATGTCCTTACGTAAGAAAAGTATATGTCACGGAAGGAGTGCAGCAAAGGTTCAGCAGACTGATTTTTGGGATGGCCAGTTTACCCTATGAAGCAATTGGATTGACTGGGTCTATATTCGATGAGGTTTAGAAGAATCAGAAGGGATCTCATTAAAATGTAGAAAATTCTGACGGCTGGACAGACTGGATCAGGAGCTACTCCTCAGGATTTGCAATAAGGGATCTGGTTTTAGACTATGCATTGACCATTTGGACTGAGATGAGAAATACCTTCAGAGGATGACAAATTCTCCACCTCAGAAGGTTGTGGAAGCAAAGACACTGAATATATTTAGGAAAGAATTGTAGATTTCTAGAAGCTAAAGATGTTTAGAGATATGGGGAGAGAGGGGGAGTATGGTATTGGGAGAGTATGGCATTGGGATAGAGGATCAGCCGTGATTATGTTGAATGATGGAGAGTTTCTTGAGGGGCCAAATAGCCTATTCCTGCTCATACCCCCCCATGTTTCTGTGATTACTTGGCAGAGATATCAAAAAGTTTATCAGTACCTGTGGGACTATAACTCAGAATAAATTATAACTGAGGGAATGTGTTTCGTATGCCTTCCTTTATTTGTCAGAGTATTGAGTTTAGGAGTTGGGAGGTCAGGTTGCAGCTGTACAGGGCATTGGTTAGGCTTTTGGAGTATTGTATGCAATTCTTGTCTCCCTCCTTTTGGAACAATGTTGTGAAATTTGAAAGGGTTCAGAAAAAACGAACAAGGATGTTGCCAGGTTTGGAGAGTTTGAGCCAGAGGGAGAGGCTGAATAGGCTGAGACTGTTTTCCTTGGAATGTCGGAAGCTGAGGGATGACCTTATAGAGGTTTATAAAATCATGAGGGACATCAGTTGGGTAAATAGACAAAGTCTTTTCCTTGGCTTGGGGGAGTCCAGAACTAGATGGCATAGGTTTAAGGGGAAAGATTTAAAAGAGACCTACGGGGCAACTTGTTCACGCAGAGGTTGGTCCATGTGTGGAATGAGCTACCAGAGGAAGTGCTGACGGCTGATATAATTACAACATTTAAAAGGCATCTGGATGGGTACATCTAGCCCCATTTGCCAGCGCTTGGCTGATATCCCTCCACATCCTTCCTATTCATGTACCCATCCAGACTATGACTGTATGAGAAGAACTTATCACCCGGTTTTCAGTGTGACTGTATATAAGAATATAACTTGATGGAATATTTAATTTATGTTATGTTCTGTTTTCTATGCTGCAGAGCCTGGATGAAGTTGGTAAATCTGATATCGGTAAGAAAATTAGGGAAGGAGTAGAAGAAGCAGCAAAATCAGCAAAGCAATCTGCAGAATCAGTCAGTAAAAGTGGGGAAAGGATTGGCAAAACCACTGCATTCAAAGCAATATCTCAGGTAGGTGATACCACTTAAAGCAGATTGCCTGGATTTAAATATCTCATTTTCTGCATCTATAGCTTTGTGCAGTATTCCTTGCTGTATTTATCTGTGTAAGGATAATGACTACACTTCATTGCAACATTTGCTCAGTTGTATGACAAGGTGCAACTTACTAGCACGTTCTTCTAACAACTAGGCTATATATGCATCTTACATGGGTCATGTAGAAATGTATTGTACAGATGTGCCACATACACTGTTTAAATCCAGCTTTGAGTGAAGTATCTTGGATCTCTTGCTAATGTTAACAGAGCTTGATGTTCAGATTTGAGATTTATTAATGAGCACTAAGAACAATCTTTTTCCAAAACCAGAAACTCAAGCATAAACCAATGGAAAGCTAGGAGGCACTGTGGTTAGCATTGCTGCCTCACAGTGCCAGGGATCCGGGTTCGATTGTGCCCTCTGGTGTTTGTTTGCGTGAAGTTGCACGTTCTTCCTGTATCTGTATGGCTTTCATTCAGGTTCTGTGGTTTCCACAGTCCATAGATGTGCAGGATAGCTGGATTGGTCATGCTAAATTGCCCTGTTGTCAAGTTAGGTGTACTAGTAATGGTAAATGTGGGGTTATGGGGCTAGGGTGGGTTTCTGTTTGGAGGGTCGATGCGAGCTCTATCTGTGCTGTAGGCTTTCTACAATTCAATTTGTACAAAAAGCTGGTCTTGGGAAGTGGGATGTGAGCCCATGCTACAAGTTAAATATCTATGTTTAAAGCCTTGTCACATGGATTGCAGATTGAAACTAAAATTGAGTTACACAAAAACTTAACAATAAAAGATAAGTAAATTTGATAGTTAAATAACTGACTGCTTCTCTCTCCATGGTAACACCTCTTACCAAGCAGAGTCCACCTGACAACCAGTTGGCACTCTCTTCTCAATCATTGCAGGTTTTTCCCCATTTATTGGTATTCTTGCAAACTGTCCTGATGAGTGAAAAGCGTTAACAAAATGATTTTGTTTTAGTTATACTCAGTATAATTGTGTATATTTTAGAAAATTTAGGTACAGTATGTTGTTTTAGAACGTTATTTGCTTTCTAAACCGTTTATGAAGTTGCCTGTGGAAGTTCTAGTTGGTGTATTTGAATTTACTGTTTGATACAAAATACCAAAAGCTGGTATGGTTTTGTTTAATCAGAAGCAGAGGCTTATGAATAGTCTGGTCAGAATATCCTCCCACAAATACAAACATGGGTACACAAGTACAATTGAGACACAATCTGTGATGCTGAATGAATATTTCTCAGACTGGAAGGACTTGCCTTTTCCAGCAGGGCTCACGGTTTTGACATTAGTGGCAGGTCCCTAGTTTCTGAAATATACCAAATATACTGCACTCATGCAGTAGGGGGCACTAATGCTCTCCTTAAATGTGAGGAGCTCTTTTTTCACTTTGAACTCATTTGTCTTGTTGAGTTAATGTTTCAGTGTTCTTTACATATATTGGTAAAGGCTAGTGTTGATATTTGGATTATGTTCTTGCGACGCCAGTGGAAGTCGATGTGCTGACTTGTTAAACACTGGATCATGTCTGTGAAGACCTGACAGGTATAATTGATTCATTACAATGAAAATGTGCTTTTCTCAATCAGATATGAGATCGCAATTCAAACCTGCTGTTTAGTTTGGAAAATTTAAATTTTGTGTAGTCAGTGAATTTTTTCTAATATCACCCCCCCCCCCCCCCCCCCCAAAAACATTTCACGTTCGGTATTTGTTCCTTAACAACCACAACTAAAATTGATTAGATTAGATTCCCTACAGTGTGGAAACAGGCCCTTCGGGCCAACCACTCGGAAGAATAACCTACCCAGACCCATTTCCCCTCTGACTAATGCACCTAACACTATAGGCAATTTAGCATGGCCAAATCACCTGACCTGCACATCTTTTGTATTGTGGGAAGAAACTGGAGCACCCGGAGGAAACCTATGCAGACACTGGGAGAATGTGCAAACTCCACACAGCCAGTCGCCCGAGGCTGGAATCAAACCTGGGATCCTGGTGCTGAGAGGCAGCAGTGCTCACCACTGAACCATCGTGCTACCCGACATCCAGCCTGCATTTGCTACACCATCAATCATAATGCTATCAGCCACATACTTGCCACTCAAGGCCTCTGCTGTTCACCTCCCTCTCTTCCAAGACTTGCCTTTAAAATCCATCTTTGCAACCAATCGTTTGGCCATTCCTCCTAAGAAAACCTTCGTGAACTGCATGTCAGCCATGGCTCATTCAGTATGTTCCAAGTGCTTTGCAATCAATGAAGTACTTTTGAATTGTGGTCATGGTTGTAATTTAGGAAATTTGTAGCTAATCCATATACCACAAGCTCCCAAAAACAGTCATGTAATACTGAGCAAATAAAGTTTTTGTAACGTTGATTGATAGATACTTATTGATAGATAAGTATCAACCAGGACACTGAGGATCACTCCTGACTCCTCTTCAAAATAGTGCAATGATTTATTTTACATCTACGTGACCATTCAGATAGGGCCTTGAACTTATGCCTCTGAAAGCTGGCATCTCCGACAAGCATTGCTTTCTCTGCGCTGAACAAGAGTATCATTGATGATATTCGTGCTCAAGGTGTGGATTGGAACCCAGAAACTTATGACTTGAGGAGAGAACATACTGAATGAGCCATGGCTGACATTCAGTTCACGAAGGTTTTTTAGGAGGAATGGCCAAATGATTGGTTGGAAAGAAGGATTTTAAAGCCAAGTCTTGGAAGAGAGGGAGGTGAACAGCAAGGGCCTTGAGTGGCAAGTATGCAGCTGATGGTGTAGCAAATGCAGGCTGGATACAGAAATGGTCAGAGTCAAAAGAAATATGCCATAGAAATCTTATAATATTTGGTAAGATGCAAATGACTCATGAATGTAAATACTTACATATGCTGGCATTGTGATGCAGATACAGATTAACTCAAAGTACACCAAAGTCTTGTTTTACTTCCTGCACTGCTTTTATAAAGACATGGATAGCCTGCATGGGGTACCTAGTCAACTAGTGCCTAGCTGAATCATTTGTACCAATCTACTGAAAATCCACGCAGCAGCATTTCTGTTAGCCTGATTCAGTTTTAATGTTCCCTATTCATCCAATACATCATCTTAGCTCAGTTCAGTGAGTTTAGATGTGAGTTGAATTCGTAGGGGATTTAAATGTTGGTGTGTGCGGAAGCAATGAAGTTTAACCAGCAAAATATCACCTACCATTATGGAACTAGTTGATTTTCTTCATCTGAGATCATTGTACCTGTAAGAACACAATGTCAACTAGAATGTCAGTTCTGGTAGAAGCACTTGCATTGGTCAACATGTCACCATCCAGCCTCCTTGACTTTCTAAAGCCCCTGTCAGTACACATGATCGTGTGACTGACTCCTGTCTGCAATATCTAGTGACCATCATGAAGCTTGTTTCTTGTCCTGGACACCGCTCATTAAATGTAATTTGTTTAATATCTATTGACATTTGGTTGTGTGGCTAAAACAGAGATTCCCAGCACTGTTCAAATATTTATTTTAAAAGAAGCTGTGAAAGGCAATTGTGTTCTTTGAAGTAAGGGAATCAATTGGGTCTGTTCCAAGATAATTTATTATCTCTGGATTGAGTGGCATTGATGTGTGGTCTCCTTCATCCACACTTTATAATCTGCATGTTCCTTAGTCTGGGGCAGCAGAATAAGCTAGAGTTAACCTTCTCAGGTTTGGCCATCAGAAAGGGGCAAATGTGTCATGGTTCTCTGCACCTGTTCTCACTAGGAAACCTCAACTGTGGTTCAACAGCTTCCCAAAACTATTGAGGCTCAAGAATGATTTATTAGTCAGTTGAAATAATCAAAATTGTCTGATGTTCCACAGATTTAGAGCTAATAACTTGCTGCTTGTGTATTTCCATTTCCAGTTTTTGGAGAAACCCTGAACCAAAGGAATCGACACTCTAGTAAAGTAAATTTATAGCTGTAGAAAACACTACCAATCGCATACACATTGTTCCGTTGAATGAACAGATTGATTGATGGATGGGTGAGATACTAAACAAATATTTTATCAGTGTTTACTGTGGAGGAGTATATGGAAGCTAGAGAACTTGGGGAAACAAATAGTGTTATCTTGAAAAGTGTCCATATTACAGAAGAGGAGGTTCTGCATGTCTTAAAAAGCAGAAAGTTGGATAAATCCCTACGACCTGATCAGCTGCATTCCAGAGCTTTGTGGGAAGTGAGGGAAGAATTATTGGGCCCCTTGTGGAGATATTTGTATCATTGATGGCTACAGGTGAGGTGCTGGAAGACTGAAAGTTGGCTAATATTTAAGAAAGGTGCTTAGGAATAGCTAGGGAACTATAGACTGGTGAGCCTGATGTCAGTGGTAAGTAAGTTGTTGGAGGAGATTCTGAGGGAGAGGATTTACATGTATTTGTATGGGCAAGGACAGATTAGAGGTAGTCAACATGGCTTTGAGAGTGGAAAATTATGCCTCACTAACTTGATTTGAGTTTTTTGAAAAAGTGACAAAGAAGATTAATGAAGGCAGAGCAGTAGATGTTGTCAATATGGACTTCAGCAAGGTAGACTAGTTAGCAAGTTAGATCACGTGGAACTTGATACAAAATTGAAGATAAGAGACAGTGTGGTGATGGAGGGTTGCTTTTCAAACTGGAAAAGTGTGATGAATGGTCTGCCCAAGGATCGCTGCCTGGTCCACTGCTGTTTGTCATTTATATGAATGATTTGGGTGTGAATATAGGAGGTATGGTTAATATGTTTGCAGATGACACCAAAATTGGTGGCATAGTGGACAATGAAGGAGGTTATCTCAGAGTCCAATGGGTCCTTCATCAGATGGGCCAATGGGCTGAGGAGTGGCAGATGGAGAAGGCAAATCAGGACAGAATTTATTGGTAGGGCCTTGGGAAGTGTTGCTGAACAAAGAAACCAAGGGATGCAGGTGCATAGTTCCTTGAAGATAGAGTCGCAGATAGACAGGGTAGTGAAAACGTTGTGTGGTGTGCATGGCTTCGTTGGTGAGAACATTGAGTATAGGAGATGGGATTTTCAAGAAGATTTGGAGAGATGTGAAGTCATGTTGTGGCTGTCCAGGATGTTGATTAGGCCACTTTTGGAAAACTGCATTCAATTCTGGTCTCTACTATAATAAAGATGTTGTTAAACTTGAGAGGGTGCAGAAAAGATTTATAAAGATGTTGTCAGGCTTCGAGGGTTTGAGCTATAGGGAAAGGCTGAATAGGCTGGAGATATTTTCCCTGGAGCGTCATATGCGTAGAGGTTTATAAAATCATGAGGGGCATGGATAGAATGAATAGCCAAGGTCTTTTTCCTAGGTAGGGAAGTCTGAAACTAGAGTGCATAAGTTGAAGGTGAGAGAGGAAGAGACATAGAAGAGACCTGATGGTCAACGTTTTCAAGCACAGGTTTAGTCTGTATGGAATGAGCTGCCAGAGGAAGTGGTAGAGGTTGGTGTAACTACATCATTTAAAAGGCATCTGGATGGGTACAGGGATTCGATAGATCTGGACCAAGTATGGGCAAATGGGACTAGATCAGTTTAGGGTATGTGGTTAGCATGGAATGGTTGGACTGAAGTGTCTATTTCCTTGCCTGTAAGTGAGGTTTATCCTGGTAGGATCTGTTCAACATGTTGATGAAAGAGAAAAGCCCTTCTGGTTGAATATTTATGGTGTTATTAATGCTATTAGTAATAGTTGCAGTGTTCACTCCAACTGTTGGTTGTTGAACCATAAAGATTTTTTGTTCTTCTTTCTTCCCCACTTTTCCTCCTCGCAAACCTGTTTCCAGACCCTGAAGGTGTTACCACTGCACAGTTCAGGGTCCTTGTTGTTATTCCACTGAGCAATCATGTTCACTTGCATCCTACTTTTACAATGGGCTAGTATAATTGACGCCCAAATACACTTAACTCTTGTTGCTGGCTCCAAGCACCATACCATTTCATGTCTCAGAACCAATCACGGTAGATAGTGAGATTTGAATTGATAAATCTGGAGTTAAAAAACTGGTCCTATGATGACCATAAAGCTATTACTGATTATCATTAAAAATCTGATAGCTTGGTAATGTCTTTTACTTACGAAAAAATGCATCTCATGTAGTCTGATGGTTTTGTTCCTCCAGATCCACAGCAATAAGGTTCACTCTTAAACTGCTGAACAAGCAATTCAGATTAGTGATGGGTGATAAATATTTGCCTTGCTGGTGTTGCCAACATGCCACGAAAGAATACATTTAAAAAAAAACTGATGGCCAGAAATAAATTAAGAACTAAAAATCATGATGTGGGTGCTTGCCTGCCTTGACAAAGAAAATGGCCAGTGCAGAATGATTGAGGAGAAAGTGAGGACTGCAGATGCTGGAGATCAGAGCTGAAAATGTGTTGCTGGAAAAGCACAGCAGGTCAGGCAGCATTCCTGAAGAAGGGCTTATGCCCGAAACGTCGATTCTCCTGTTCCTAGGATGCTGCCTGACCTGCTGTGCTTTTCCAGCAACACATTTTCAGCGCAGAATGATTCCAAATTACACCATGTTGTGTGGAGAATGTTTTTTTTTGTTATTTGCCAAGTTTGCCTAAAATAGCAAGGGAAGGAAGGGCCCTTTGAACCTTAGGTGGTAATGCCATTGGAGAAGTTAATGCAGAATTCAAGCCAATGGCTTGAAGACCTTGCTGTTGGCCTAATTTGCTGGGTCACGGCAGTTGATTTGTAGACTTAAATGGTGGGGTCAGTCAGTGCACTGCGCTTCATGTTAATGATTTACCACACAGACAAGAAGGAAAAAAAATTAATCCATGCCAACTGAAGCTCAAGAACCAAGTCCTGTAGCGATGGGAAGAGGCCACAAATAGTGGAAGTGTAAGTTGTCACTGGCAGCCACAGTACCATCAGGCATGCAGTTGGCTCAGGATTTTGTTCATTTTGATGATGACATCATCACCTAGTAGCATCCAGAGAGACCAAGCAACCTTTCTGAAGGACAACAATGCTGGCTCCTGAATTGGAGAGGTGCCTAAAACAGATGGCCTAAACAGTGCTTCTCATCACCTTGATTAAATCTTTTAATAAGGCCAAACTGACAGAAATATAATGCGAGCTTATAGCCTTGATTCAAAAGGTGGAAAAAGAAAAAAACATTCTGGAACTTACTTTGCTGGAACTTGAGAACAATTCACAATTCTAGTCATGACCATTGCTCCCAATATCATTAAACCTAGGGTAGCTCATGAGTCAGCCAGAGTAGACATCGATAAAGCGGCCCTGAGTGAGGTCTGCTTCTCAGCAAAGCAGCCTGGTTGCCTCCTGTACTGATCAGGTAGACTTCAAACTAAAAGAAATGCATCCTTGGCTTTAGCTTCATGGCCAAGAAAACTGTGGCCATTGAATGTTCAAATCTGCCTATTGGGCTATTCCAGATTATGCCCTTGTGCCTCTCCAAAAGTTTGGAAGTTTCATCAACATTTATATTCCAACCCTGAACACTGATCCAGTTGTTGAAGATACATCAACGTTGATCTTCATGAACTCCTCCAGAATGCCCCTCCCAAAGATCAAACTGTCACCTGTGATGATTCCAACTCCAGAGTTGGCCATGACAATCAGGCATAGAAGGGAGTACTCAGAAACTATGGAGTTGGAAACTGCAGTGGAAACTCTTGGAAGTCTGTTTTAAAAAAAAGGCAGCTATCCATTAACCAATAGCATCTTTCAACAAAAGGATCACTTCAAGACCACGTGGCTGCAATCCTGCTCTCAACATTGGCATTTGATAGACTTACAGGACATCTGAATACTAGATCAAAGTTTCCCAAAATGGTGTTTGGGACCTGTCTTCTTTTCAAGCCCTAAAATGGAGTCTCAATGAGAAACAATTGGGTAAACGTGGGACTGGAAGCATTGTGGATCTGACTTCTTCTGGACCAGCTTCTCCACTCAAAGTCCAAGAACAGACCTGTAATTGTACCTGTGGAAAAGACTCACTGTACACTGCTGGTAATATATGCTTTTGTGAAGAGCTACAATCTGTCTATAACCAATATACCAAACACAAAACCCTCTGAGGAGTGCTGATGGTAAGAAATTGCACATTGACAAGAAGTCTGTCCATAATCATCAGTTGGAACACTTTGAAACAATTCCTGATGAAGGGCTTTTGCCCAAAACGTCAATTGTCCTGCTCCTGGGATGCTGCCTGAACTGCTATGCTTTTACAACACCCCACTCTCACCACTTTGAAACACACCAACCCTGAGTGAACAGTGCATGATACTCCTATCAGCTGTAGCAAACAGCTGCCAAAGAAGAACTGAATGAGAGCCCAACTCTTGGAGTCAATAAAATTCCATTCAAAGCGTCGAAGCGTGTCGTCTCTGCTATCTACATACCTGAGCCCTATGTGCCAGGCTCCCTTTTTCATGGCCTGATGGGAGCAGGGCAGGATTCCACCGGGTCATAGTAATGTTGCTGTATCAGAAGAAAGGAGAAAAATCATGCAGTCATAACTACAGTTGGATCATTCTCGGTCACCCTTGTTCACACACACCCCCACACCTGTCGGGTGTGATGTATAGAGGATGGGTCACTGGCGAATGGAAAAGGGGTTCCAAGCAAGCATTGCAAAGATTCCCTGAAATGAATCCCTCTGCGTTTCACATTGATCATTGCCAGTAGGAAGTTCAGACATAAATTCTGATACTTGACGATGCTAAATTGGAGTGCAATTAATTCTTGTACGATGAGCAAAGAGCCAGCATGAAAGAAAAAAGGAGGACCATCAACATTTATTACGTCTTCAACTGTAACAGTTGCGCTGATCATGGGTAAGCCTGACCAGCCACCACTGAGCCTCTAATTGAGGAGAAAAATCTTCCTAAAATAATCTTTGTCTGGAAAGAAATAACCCACTGCCTCTCCCACCATAGCCATGGCAGAGGTTTGCTCCATGTAATGATCCATATGTTAGAGGAGTCAATTGATAGTGATCAGGGACAGGTGTCCAAGGTATATGTAGATTTTCCAAATCTGTGGGGTCATGACCAATTACAGCAGTACTGTAGTTCTGAATAAGATATTTAGCATATGTAACCAATGTATCAGCGGATCAGGAATAAAAGAAATTTAATTTACACAGCACCTTTCATAACTTAAGGATGTCTCAAAGCACTTCATAACTAATTCAGTATTTTTTGAGTGTAATCACTGCAATGTTGTGAACTTCAGAAACTAATTGAAATGGAGCAAGAAGAAGGTTATCTCCGATTACAACGGGATCTTGATCAGATGGGCCAATGGGCTGAGAAGTGGCAGATGGAGTTTAATTTAGATAAATGTGAGGTACTGCATTTTGGGTAAGCAACTCTTAGCAGGACTTATACACTTAATGGTCAGGTCAGAGGGAGTGTTGTTGAACAAAGAGACCATGGAGTTCAGCTTCATAGCTCCTTGAAAGTGGAGTCGCACGTAGATAGGATAGTGAAAAAGGCGTTTGGTATGCTTTCCTTTATTGGTCAGAGTGTTGAGTGCAGGAGTTGGGAGGTCATGCTGCAGCTGTACAGAACATTGGTTAGGCCACTGTTGGAATAGTGCGTACAGTTCTGGTCTCTTTCCTATTGGAAAGATGTTTTGAAACTTGAAAGGGTTCAGAAAAGGTTTACAAGGATGTTGCCAGGATTGGAGGATTTGAGCTACAGGGAGAGATTGAATAGTCTAGGGCTGTTTTCCCTGGAGCGTCGGAGACTGAGGGGTTACCTTATAGAAGTTTACAAAATTATGAGGGGCATGGATAGGATAAATAGACAAAGTCTTTTCCCTGGAGTTGGGGAGTCCCAGAACTAGAGGACATAGGTTTAGGGTGAGAGGGAAAAAATATAAGAGACCTAAGGGGCAACCTTTTCATGCAGAGTGTGGTACATGTATGGAATGAGCTGCCAGAGGATGTGGTGGAGGCTGGTACAATTGCAACATTTAAAAGGCATCTGGATGGGTATATGAATAAGAGGGGTTTGGAGGGATATGGGCCAGGTGCTGGCAGGTGAGACTAGATTGGGTTGGGATATCTGGTCAGCATGAACAAGTTGGACTGAAGGGTCTGTTTCCATGCTGTACATCTATGACTGTCTGACTCTAAGGTCTCTCAAACAACAGTGCAATAATAATGAGATCATCTGTTTTTTGATATGAGTAGAAGGGTAAATATTGTCCAGGACCCCAGGGGAAATTTCCTTGCTCTCCATTCAGTAGTGTCATACATCTTTTAAGTTCGGTTGAGAGGGTTTGTCATTCCAAAGATAGCACCTCATATAATGTGGCCCTACTAAGTGCACCATTTAGGCATTTGCCTGAACTGTGTGCTGGGCTCTTTAGAATTCACACAAATACATCAGTGGGCCATATGCTTATACCGCTACCTCCAAAGTCTCTGCCGGAGAAACATTTTGTTACTCGTTTCCTGGGAGATTTGAGCAATGCAACCAGAGTTCCGGATATTGTTCATTCCTAGCTGTCCTGAGAAGATAGAGGGCTTTTTTATTGACTGTAGTCCTTGAGGTAATGACGATTGTTGTCCTGCTTGAGACCTACGCTAGACTTCCGATAGGTCATTTTTCAAAGTCAAGCACATAGTATGGACAAGAGCCATGTGCAGGTGGAATTGAGTTGTCAAGTGTTGGTGTTGAATCAAGTTTGTGTAGCTTCTTCAGCAAACAGGAAATGATGTTGAAAAGAATAACTCCAGATGAAGTCTGCAGGAAGCTCACTTTGTATCTGACGGTTACTAAAATCGGACTTAGTTGCTGGATGAATGAAGGGTCTGTGCTCACTGTATTTGTGAAATGTATGTATTGAGTCGCAAGGGTGGAAATCGGCAATCCTGGGCATGTCCTGTGGTAGGCAAAAGAACAAAGAATATCAGTCCAGTCTGATGAATACAGGTAATTCTTTTATAATGCAATGGGTATGTTCTTGTGCAACCTTGTGTTTCAGAAAAATTGCACTTGAGAAACAAGTGCAGCAATGTAATTGCATTACAGCCAATGCACATTTTAAAAGTGTGCGCTTTAGAAACAGTGTCCCTGATTCTTTAATCATGTTTTAATGAATTAATGTTAACAAAATGCACAATTTAGCAGAACAACCTGTATTTTTACATACCTCACACATGAAAATACGGTGGAACAGTGTTTCAGACCATTTGGTAAAATATTCTTAGAATCATAGAATCCCCACACTGTGGAAGCCAACCATTTGGCCCATTGAGTCCACTCCAACTCTCCAAAGAGCATCTCCCCCAGACCTGTCCCCTCCCAGCCTTTCCCTGTAACCCTGTATTTCCCACCCTAAATACATCGATATGCATCCCTGGACACTATGGGCAATTTATCATGGCCAGTCCAGCTACCCTGCACATCTTTGGACTGCAGGAGGAGACCAGAGCACCCAGAGGAAACCCACACAGACATGCAGAATATGCAAAATCTCGCAGCCAGCCAACCGATGGTGGAAGTGAACCCAGGTCTTTGGTGCTATGATGCAGCAATGCCAACCACTGTGCTAATGCAACATGACAATCTGGCAGTTTTCCTCCCTGCATTGTAATAAATGCAATTTTTTTAAAAAAGGAAAAGTACTTCATCATTCAGTTGATGTGCAGTTCTGTTTAAGGTGCAGTTTTCATGTTAAACTGGAGTAATATAATGTATAATGTAATAAGTACAGCATTGTTAGCTTTTAATTTGGCTAACTGAATGATATCAACTTTACTGCTTTGCTTTCTTCAGAGTGTTGAATCCGTAAAGAAAGAGCTAGATGAAAGTGTTCTCGGCCGGAGTGGAACGTACCGGTCACCGTCATCACTGAGGAAGCGAACTGACTTTTCACATGATAAAACACAGGAAAAAGTATTTGAACCAAATGAGTATGTAATATTTCGGTATTTAAGCAGACAATTTATTTCACTCGGACAAAGTAATATGTTGCTGAAGAGACTGAGCAGATCTGGCAGCAGCTGTGGAGAGAAAATAAATTAATGTTTCAAGTCCAGTTCTGAAGAAGGGTCACTGGATTCAAAATATTAACTCTATTTTCCCTCCACAGGTGCTACCAGTACTTCTGAGTTTCTCCAGTTTCTGTTGGTTTGTTTCAGATCTCCAGCATCCTCGGTTCTTTGTTTTAATTTGTTTTCCTCCCTTGTCTTAAAGTGTTGATTTTCTCCAGGCTACTGGCCTTCTCTGGTTACTTATGCAGGTGATCATTCTTCATTTGTGAACTTAGATTGTGGCTTTTCAGCAGGTCAGTAGGCAGAGAGGTTGTAACAGCTGAACCCAGTCTGCTGTCATTCAACAAACGCACAAACAGCACCAAACATTTATATAGAATGCTTTGTGCAAGCTGTATAACCTCAATTTTGAGGAGCAGAAAATGGACTCAGCATGAAACAGGCAGAATAGAGGACAAGACTGAAAGAGTAGTTGAAGAAAAGTGAAAAATAAGATCATTCTGACAGAAGCTTGGTAGTTGAGAGAGTGACATGATTTGTAAAACAGTAATTGTAAACAGTGAGGAACATAGCAGACATCAGGAGGTCGTACTTGAAATATCCAGGCACATGGAAAATTATACTTTCTGCAGAAAATGTGAAGCATTGTACTTAGTACATTTTCAAACAGAAGAGGCAATAAAAGCTGAATAGTCCACATATAAAAGCGATGCAAGAGCATAAAAACCAAGAGGGAGATGGGGTATCATTTTCTGAAAATTTTGCATCGGGTGGTAGGAGTTTTTTTTTAAGAAACATGGGAACAGTTGTAGGTCTTTTGGCTCTTGGGACCTCTGCACCATTCAATAAAATGAAAGGATCATGGAGGACTCAGCAGTAACTTTTGAAAGAGAATTGAGTAAATTTTTGAAGATCAAGTTTTCAGCATTATAGATAATAGGGGAGTGGGACTGATTGGCTAACTCTTACTGACATGGTGGACTGAATGGCTTCCTACCATTATGTCAGATTCTATGATCAGTTTCAAATTGTACAAGATGGAAAATGGTTAGACAGGTCAGGCAACAGAAGTCAACCCTCAAAGTCATGAAGAGACAGACTAGAGTTTTGGGGTTTATGGAAAGAGCTTGGATCACAGGCAGCTGATATTGCAATATGGAAGAAGATGACAAATCAGTGCATGAACATAGAACATTACAGCATAGTATAGGCCCTTCAGCCCATGATGTTGCGCCGACCTGTCACACCAATCTGAAGCCATCTAACCTACACTATTCCATGTACGTCCATATGCTTGTCCAATGACGACTTAAATGTACTTAAAGTTGGCGAATCTACTCCCATTGCAGGCAAAGCATTCCATAACCTTACTACTCTCTGAGTAAAGAAACTACCTCTGACATCTGTCCTATATCTATCACCCCTCAATTTAAAGCTGTGCCCCGTCGTGCTTGCCGTCACCATCCTTGGAAAAAAGCTCTCCCTGTCCATCCTGTCTAACCCTCTGATTATCTTACATGTCTCTATTAAGTCACCTCTCAACCTTCTCTCTAACAAAAACAGCCTCAAGTCCCTCAGCCTTTCCTCGTAAGACCTTCCCTCCATACCAGGCAACATCCTAGTAAATCTCCTCTGCACCCTTTCCAAAGCTTCCACATCCTCCTCATAATGTGGTGACCAGACCTGTACACAATACTCCAAGTGTGGCCATACCAGAGTTTTGTACAGCTGTAGCATACCCTCATGGTTCTGGAACTCGATCCCTCTATTAATAAAAACTAAAACACTGTATGTCGTCTTAACAACCCTGTCAACCTGGGTGGCATCTTTCAAGGATCTGTGTACCTGGACACCAAGATCTCTCTGCTCATCTACACTACCAAGAATCTTACCAGTACTTTGCATTCCGGTTACTCCAACCAAAATGAATCACCTCACACTTGTCCGCATTTAACTCCATTTGCCATCTCTCAGCCCAGTTCTGCAGCTTATCTATGTTTTTCTGTAACCTACAACATCCTTCGTCACTATCCACAACTCCACCGACCTTAGTGTCATCTGCAGATTTACTAACCCACCCTGCTACGCCCTCATCCAGGTTGTTTATAAAAATGACGAACAGCAGTGGACCCAACACCGATCCTTGTGAT
The DNA here is from genome assembly GCF_004010195.1 of Chiloscyllium plagiosum. Lineage (NCBI taxonomy): Eukaryota > Metazoa > Chordata > Chondrichthyes > Orectolobiformes > Hemiscylliidae > Chiloscyllium > Chiloscyllium plagiosum. Next base: position 16,420,384 of record NC_057740.1, read on the forward strand.
ACATCACTGGTAACTGGACTCCAGGATGAACATTTTCCATCAACCACACCTTCTGTCTTTTTTCAGCAAGCCAAACTGCAATATCTCCCACAATCCCATTCCTTCGCATTTTGTATAATAGCCTACTGTGGGGAACCTTATCGAACGCTTTGCTGAAATCCATATACACCACATCAACCAGTTTACTCTCATCTACCTGTTTGGTCACCTTCTCAAAGAACTCAATAAGGTTTGTGAGGCGCGACCTACCCTTCACAAAACCGTGCTGACTATCCCTAATCAAATTATTTTTTAGATGATTATAAATCCTATCTATTATAACCTTTTCCAACACTTTACCAACAACTGAAGTAAGGCTCACTGGTCTATAATTA
>NC_057740.1:16422643-16505993 GCF_004010195.1 Chiloscyllium plagiosum
ACTACAATTTTGGTTCCCATCCCCCTGCTGGATTAGTTTAAACCCACCCCAATAGCCTTAGCGAATTTCCCCGCCAGGATATTGGTATCCCTGTGGTTCAGATGAAGACCATCCTGCTTGTAGAGGTCCCACCTACCCCAAAAAGAGCCCCAATTATCCAAGAATTATCCAATGAAACCTAGCTCAAGATCAAACAACAGGGTTCAAAAACACTAGATTTTGAAGATGGCAGACAAGGAAGTTAATCAAGATGAAAATCAATTGTGACTGGAGCCACAAGGAAATATTTCCCTTTAGCTTTTAAAATTGCTAAAAAATTTGGGTTCATCTTAGTGTCAAACAGGAAATTGAATAGAAGGTTAAAAACACAGAAGGAACTGGGAAGATAAAGATGGATGTCCACCTTTTATATAAGCCCTTCCTGAAGAAGGGCTTATGCCCGAAACGTCGATTATCCTGTTCCATGGATGCTGCCTGACCTACTGTACTTTTCCAGCAACACATTTTCAGCTCTGATCTCCAGCTTCTGCAGCCCTCACTTTCTCTCACCTTTTACATATGCAATCTGTTTCTGGATAATCTCTGAGGATCATATGCATAACAAATAAATAAAACCAAGCTAAAGTGCTGGGTGTATAACCGTGTTGATCAATTGGGTTTAGATGGGGAAGGCATTGGAGGAGGGCATTGTGGAAAAGATATGAATGGAAGATTGCTGTGCACATAGCAACCAATAAAAATTGTTGAAGGAAAATAATATGATCTGGTGTCAAAAGGCTGCAGAGAGGTATGAATTTGAAGATGGATGTAAATGCAACTATAGAGGATATTAATTGTGACCTTGAACAAAGGGTCTGTATGGTGCATTTCACACTGATTTTTCCAAACTAAACCATAGGTGGAGCTATTGATGAGAAATTGCAAAGAATTCATCACTTCGGTAAAAATCAACTCCTACAATCAATGATATAGCTTATGTTCAACCGTTGGCCATGCTCAGACTTGACATTTACAATCTCAATTGTTCTCTTACAGAGAAGCTATGGGGATGGTTCTCCATAAAGATTCAAAATGGTACCAGCAGTGGAAGGAATTCAAGGACAATAATGTTGTCTTTAACAGTAAGCACTCATTGTCATCAGAACACAAAATATACAATGCCTGACAATTCACCTGATCAATTTGTCTCTGTTTTAGATGGCAAAATAAATGTCACTTACTCTAATTTTCCTTTGCAGGGTTCTTTGAAATGAAGATGAAATACGATGAAAGTGACAACACATTTATTAGGGCATCGAGAGCCATAACAGACAAAGTCACTGATTTGATAGGTAAATAAAAAAATGGGTGCTCTTTCATTGTGGAGTTTGGAGCAGAAGGAATGCATTATTAAAATGTTTCAGTTAAATGTCACATCAGAATATGATAAAGCAGACTACACCAAAGTCGCAGCTTCACTTCAGAACAGCAGGATACAAGGTGAAAATAAGTAGCTTGCCTTCTGAGCCATTATTTCTCATTGTTACCCCAATCTCAACCTGAATGTCTAACAAAAAATTTGCATTTATAAAACATGTTTAATGTAATATTTCATGAGAAAGTTCACAGTTCGGAGGTTGTAAAAGATGAGTTAAGAAATGTCTCAAGAAATGGTGAGGTAGGCAGAGTACTGAAGAAACTCCATAGTTGTGACAGCATCTTTGGAATGAGAAAGAGTTGACATTGAGCCTAATAGATTCTCTTGTTCTGAAGAAGAGTCATATTAGTGTTGAAACATTAGTTCTGTTTTGATCCCAACAGATTCTGCCAGACTTGCTGAATTTTTCCAGCACTTTGTTTTTATTTCAGATCTCCAGCATCTGCAGAATTTTGCATTAAGTTTCTCGCAGCATTTGAAAGTTATTAAGAGGCTATTAGTTTTAGGGAGTGAGTCTTGTGTGGATTTTATATCTGAAGACTGCCACTAAAGGTGGATCAGGTGTAAATGAGGTCCGGCTCGAGCTAGATGAGGTTGTAGAGATTTGAGCAAGGGCAGAGATTTTCAGTTTAATGTCTTGTGGACTCGGGAGAAGACCAATGGCAGAGGACTTGCATGTAGTCAATGGATCTTTAGTTAAAGTTTAGTCAATTTTTGATGGAATTTAGCAACTAGGATAGAGAGTGTCGGACACGTGATGTTTGGTTTTGAGAAACATGTTACAAGGGCCTGGAAACCACTGTCACTAACTCTGTTACATAAATTCATATTCAGAGCCCTATCTTTTGTAAACAGAATAAGTCCAGACATTGTACATTTTCAACTAATCAAAAGACGAGGGATACCAGTTTCTTGTTGCATTCCCAACAACAACCAGGAGTCCTATTGCTAACCAATTTGTACCCTTTTGGTCTTATAGGTTAAATTGTCGTTCTCTTTGAAATTTCCTGTACTTGCATCTGTACCAATGAGTGCAAGACAAGAAACTTTGACAGTCTTTCTCCATTATTTGCAATACATCGTTATTTATTATATAAAATAATACGTTTAAGATCATGTTACAAGTCTTTAATCATCATTATACTACAGATAATGGGATTTTTAGACTGGACCATGTTTGTGACCTGAGGCCTACTGATTAGAGTGACACTGCTGCCTTTGTGTAACACTATATGTATGAACGTGGAAGACATGCTGCAGGGTGTTTCACAATTAAATCAGAAACCTACATTCTTTTAAATTAGCAATTGTATTTTGTAAAATGGATATTTTTAGAAAAGAATATCTCAGAATTTTGTGTGATTCACTTAATCTCAGCTGCGGTAGATATAAATGGGGCTGAATTCACTTTAAGGTGGTCTTACATTGACTGTATTCAATTTGTGTGACTGAAACAGAATTATAAGACAGACTGTATTAATGCAAACTATGCAGTGTGAAAACCTGGAAAAGATCAGAAGGACAGTGATGCTCTAGCCTTGAAGAATGATGATTAAGGGCAGGTTTGTGATATAATTGAAATCCTGACATGAAACTCATTGCTCAACATACTTCACTGGGTTGTTTTTCTACATCATCGGCAATTAGTCAGCGGGAAATTGAGAAACAAATTTGTAAAGAGATTTCAGTTATCTGTAAGAATAATAGAGTGGTTATGGTAGGGGATTTTAACTTTCCAAACATAGACTGGGACTGCCATAGTGTTAAGGGTTTAGATGGAGAGGAATTTGTTAAGAGTGTACAAGAAAAGTTTCTGAGTCAGTATGTGGATGTACCTATTAAAGAAGGTGTAAAACGTGACCTACTCTTGGGAAATAAGGCAGGGCAGGCAACTGAGGTGTCAGTGGGGGAGCATTTTGGGGCCAGCGACCATAATTCTATTACATTTAAAATAGTAATGGAAAGGGATAGACCAGATCTAACAATTGAAGTTCTATATTGGAGGAAGCCTAATTTTGACAGTATGAGGCAAGAACGTTCAAAAGCTGACTGGGCGCAGGTGTTCGCAGGTAAAGGGACGGCTGGAAAATGGGAAGCCTTCAGAAATGAGAGAACGATAGACCAGAGGCAGTATATTTGTGTTAGGGTGAAAGGAAAGGCTGGTAGAGGTAGGGAATGCTGGATGAATAGAGAAATTGGTCGTAGGATAAGAAAAAGAAGGAAGCATATGTCAGGTATAGACAGGAGAGTGAATCCTTAGAGTATAAAGGCAGTAGGAGGACACTTAAGAGGGAAATCAGATGAGCAAAAAGGGGACATGAGATAGCTTTGGCAAACAGGGTTAAGGAGAATCCAAAGTGTTTTTACAAATACATTAAGAACAAAAGGGCAACTAGGGAGAGAATAAAGCCCATCAAACATCAACAAGGCAGCCTTTGTATGGAGCTTCAGGAGATGGGAGAGATACTAAATGAGTATTTTGCTTCAGTGTTTACTGTGGAAAAGGACATGGAAGGTATAGAATGTGGGAAATAAATGTTGACATCTTGAAAAAATGTCCATATTACAGAGGAGGAAGTGCTGGATGTCTTGAAACGCATAAAGATGGATAAAGCCCCAGGACCTGATCAGGTGTACCCTGAAACTCTCTGGGAAGCTAGGGAAGTGATTGGGCCCCTTGCTGAGATATTTGTATCATTGCTAGTCACAGGTGAGGTGCCGGAAGACTGTAGGTTGGCTAATGTGGTACCACTGTTTAAGAAAGGTGGTAAGAACAAGCCAGGGAACTATAGACCAGTGAGCCTGACGTCAGTGGTGGGCAAGTTGTTGGAGGGAATCCTGAGGGACAGGATATACGTATATTTGGAAAGGCAAGGACTGATTAAGGATAGTCAACATGGCTTTGTGCATGGGAAATCATGTCTCACAAACTTGATTGCGTCTTTTTGAAAAAGTAACAAAGAGGATTGATGAGGGCAGAGCAGTGGACGAGTGAGGTGTTCAACAAGGTTCCCCATGGGGGACTGGTTAGCAAGGTTAGATCTTATGGATTGCAGGGAGAACTAGCATTTGGATAGACAACTGGCTTGAAGATAGAAGACAGAGGGTGGTGGTGGAGGGTAGTTTTTCAGACTGGAGGCCTGTGACCAGTGGAGTGCCACACGGATCAGTGCTGGATCCACTACTTTTTGTCATTTACGTAAATGATTTGGATATGAACATAGGAGGTATAGTTAGTAAGTTTGCAGCTGCCACCAAAATTAGAGGTGTAGTGGACAGCAAAGAAGGTTACCTCAGATTACAATGGGATCTTGATCAGATGAGCCAGTGAGCTGATGGGATTCAATTTAGATAAATGCGAGGTGCTGCATTTTGAGAAAGCAAATCTTAGCAGGACTTATGCACTTAATGGCAAGGTCCTAGGGAGTGTTGCTGAACAGACACCTTGGAGTTCAGGTTCGTAGCTCCTTGAAAGTGGAGTTGCTGGCAGAAAGGATAGTGAAGAAGGCGTTTGGTATGCTTTCCTTTATTGGTCAGTGTATTGAGTACAGGAGTTGGGAGGTCATGTTGCAGTTGTACAGGACGTTGGTTAGGCCACTTTTGGAATGTTGCTTGCAATTCTGGTTTCCTTCCTATCGGAAGGATGTTATGAGACTTGAAAGGGTTCAGAAAAGAATTACAAGGATGTTGCCAGGGTCGGGGGGGGGGGTTTGAGCTATAGGGAGGCTGAGTTGACTGGGGCTGTTTTCCCCGGAGCGTTAAAGGCTGAGGGGTGACCTCATAGGGGCATGGACAGGGTAAATAGACAAAGTTTTTCCCCTGGGGTGGGTGTGTCCAGAACTAGAGGGCATAGGTTTAGGGTGAGAGGGGAAGATTTAAAAGAAACCTAAGGAACAATGTTTTCATGCAGAGGGTGGTACTTGTGTGGCATGAGCTGCCAGAGAGCGTGGTAGAGGCTAGTACAATTGAAACATATAAAAAACATCTGGATAGGTATATGAATAGGAAGGGTTTGGAGAGATATGGGCTGGGTGCTGGCAGGTGGGACAAGATTAGGTTGGGATATCTGGTCGACATAGAGGAGTTGGACCGAAGGGTCTGTTTCTGTGCTGTACATCTTTATGACTCTATGAGCGTCTTTCACTTGCCTTTTTGTGTGCTTTATTAGGGGTTTCTGTATTTGAGTGAAATTTGCTAGAACATTGAGTGAAAAAGGGCAGTTTCTGCTGAAGAGATATGTGCTCCACCCTCCCCTTCGGCATATCACCTTCACCACCGAACCCCCCCCCACCTCCATCCACCTATTGCACACTCAGCTATCTTCTCCTCAGCCCCATCCCCTTCCATTTATCTCTCCATCCCAGAGGCTCCCAGCCTCATTCCTGATAAAGGGCTTTTGCCCGAAATGTCGATTTCCCTGTTCCTCGGATACTGCCTGACCAGCTGTGCTTTTCCAGTTTTAATCTCCAGCATCTGCAATAGCCACTTCTGCCTATCTATTGTTCCTGTCACTTCTTCATTGCTCGTCCTTTGGGCTTTTTAACCAGGTTCTTAGCGTCATAGGCTCTCAGTCCATGCAAGTCTTAAAGCATCAATCTGCTCTTATCTATTTCCCAGTACTTGGCCCTGAGTTTAGTATGCTCTGGCATTTCAAATATTCATCGAAATACTATTGAAACGTTGCAATAATTCCTGCAACTACCATCCTTGCAGGAAGTAGATTCCAGATATCCACCACCTTCTGGACAGTGAATACAGATGCAAAGTAATGATTTAAAACCTCGCCTACATCTTCAGTTCCACACATGGTTTGCAGCGTTAGTCCTTAAAGATCCTTACTCTTTCCTGGTTATCTTTTGTCTGAATGTACTTCGATACTTAATTGGATTATCCTTTATTTTACCCATTAGTGTTCTTTTATCTTCAAGCTTCGCTTTGCCAGTTTATTTTTTTAAGGAACCTTCTGCGCTTTCCTTGTTTCTCTAGGTGTTCTATTGTTTTCGCCGTAGATATCCAATATGATCTTCTCATTTTCTCTTATCCAATCTTGTACATTCCCGGGACTTGTTCTCCCCCACCTACAAGAACATGTTCAGATCGCCTAAGGACTGACAGGTAGAGTTTATTCAGATAAATGTGAGGCGTTGCATTTTGGTAAGGCAAATCAGGGTAGAACTTAGACACTTAATGGTAGAGCCCTGGCAAGTGTTGCTAAGCAAAGAAACCTTGGAGTGAAGGTTCATAGTTCCTTGAAGTTGCAATCGTGGGTAGACAGGGTAGTGAAGAAGGCGTTTGGTACATTTGCCTTCATTGGTCAGTGCATTGTGTGCAGGAGTTGGGATGTCATGTTGTAGCTGTACAGGACATTGGTTAGGCCCCTTTTGAAATACTGCATTCAATTATGATCACCCTGCTATAGGAAAGATGTGTTAAACTTGAAAGGATATGAAGGATGTTGTCGGGATTGGAGGGTTGGAGCTATAGGGAGATGCTAAGTAGGCTGGGTCTACTTTTCCCAGAATGTCAGGGGCTGAGGGGTGACTTTTTAGAGATTTATAAAATCATGAAGGGCATGGGGAGGATGAATAGCCATGGTTGTCTTCCCTGGATATGGGAGTCCAAAGGTGAGAGGGAAAAGATTTAAAAGGAACCACGTTTCCACGCAGAGAGTGGTACATGTATGGAATGAGCTGCCAGAGGAAATGCTGGAGGCTGGTACATTTCCAACATTTAAAAGGCATCTGAATGGGTACATGCTTCAGAAGGAATTGGAGGAATGTGGGCCAAACGCTGGCAAATACTCCTAGATTAATTTGCGATATCTAGTCGGCATGGATGAGTTGGACCGAAAGGTCTGTTTCTTTGCTATACATCTCTATGATATCTTCCTTTTGAACGTCATTACTGCATTGATGTACATTTAATTTCTCCCAGTCCATTTCGATCAGGTTCAGTCTTATCATATTAAAGTCGCCTTCTCCTAGAACCTTTTTCTTTCTGATCTAATTTTGCACTTTTCCATAATCACCTTATATCTTATTGAGTTATGGTTACTTTCACTGAAATGCTTTCCCACTGTCTCTCCTTCTGCTTGCCCAGTTTTGTTCTCCAAAATTAGGTCCAGCAGCACTCCCTCTTTTTGTAGAATTACTATATGCTGGCTTAAAAGCTCTACAGTACATTTTCAGCTTCTGTCCCCTATAAGCCTTTCATACTAGGTTCACCCAATATTTCTCTTATTGCTTCTGCTTTTCTTCCACACTTCCTTCTATATTTGTTTGTTTGATTTCCACTCGTTTTTCGACTCCTTCCTCTCTCTGTAAACAGCACCAGCCTCTGCCCCGCATGGATGTTGGTCCTGTTATGATTTGGATGAAATGAGTCTGACTTGTACAGGTCCCATCATTCCCAAAAATGGAACCAGTGATCCAGGAATCTAAAGCCCACCCTCGCCCTCCATTTCTTCAGTCATGCCACTGTGCATGTTAAAGATGGTGGTTATGTGGTTATCAAATGAGCTGCTGTGTTCCGGATGGTGTTGACCTCCTTGAGTGTCGTTGGAGCTGCACTTCCAAGTAAGTGGCGAATATTCCATCACTCACCTTGTGGTTGATGGACTGTTTGCAACGCTCATATTTAGCTACACATCCTTGTCTGCGGAAGCCATCCTAGCAGCACCTGATCTGTATACGACTCAGATAGTTATTGTTTAAGCAACTGATTACCAAAGAAGCTGACATTTTCATTTTTAAGATCTTACACCCTGAAAACTCCCATGATGATTATCTGTTGTTGCCATATTGTCCTCTTGTTTTCAATACCTCACCTTAAATCTGTTTCAGAAATTTAGAACCCTGATCTTTTGGATTTTGCTCGCCAGTCAATTAAATCTTCCATAATTCTTTTGGATGATATCCACCTCTCTTTTGTAATTAATCCATCCATTTCATTTTATGTTAGCAACAAATGTACTTCTAATCTTTTAATCTGGGTTGTTACTAAAATATGCAAAAATAAGTATTGTAGTCTAAACTGTATACTGAGATGCCTGGAAGATTGTACCCCAGAGAGAAACTTGTTAATGGGGTTTGAATATGTTTTGATGTGTTGATTAGTTAAAACACTCAAACAGTTCAGAATAATCCAATTATTGTATCATCAAAGTCGAAAACTTACTGTTTGGCTAAAGGACACCTTTTCTGGCCCTAAGTCTGCGCCGAAAGGCAGAGTCAAGAGTGTGGTGCTGGAAAAGCACAGCAGGTCAGGCAGCATCCGAGGAGCAGGAGAATCGATGTATCGGGCAAAAGCCCTTCATCAGCAATGTGCTTTTTCAGCACCACATCCTTGACTCTAATCTCAGCATCTGCTGTTCTCACTTTTGCCTAGACATCATGGAAAAGCAGCCTACAACTGCAAATGTTTATTTGCAACTTTCAGCCAAATGCTTTCAATCTTCCAGATGCAGGGCCAACATTCTCTTCTCAGTTGGTTTCCTTTTTCAGGCTTTAAAACAGAGCTGCCCCTGGGGTGCCATTGTATGTGTGTGTTTTTTTACCCACTAGCTTTATAGTGATGTTGTCTCAGCCCACACACTTTCCATTGAAACCCCCTGGTGTTTATTATGATTAATCTGCTGGCAGGCTTGGTTTGGTAACTAATGCTGCCTCATTTAATCCTGCAATGATTTACAAAGAGAATTTAGATTAAAACAGAGCCGTGAAGAAACAAATTCCTAAAACACACTAAACTGAAATAAAAAAAACAAAAACTTAACCTTTTAATTTTGAATGGAAAATGCAAATATAATGTGTTGGGGAAGGGTGGGTTGGGAGGTTTTGTCCTAAGTTTCATAGACTGTCTAACCACTGAATTGGTTGTCTCAAAAAGACACAACAAAATGTCCTTAATATTTGGCAGAACACATCTTACAGATTGATTATGTCCCCAGTATGTAAGGATAGGTTGTTTCCAAATAAAGCAAGTGTTGTAGTGAAATTATTTCTCATACTTTGAATTGCAGTCATTTCTAGACCAGAGCTGTTGACATTTTCCTTTTGCTCTGAAATACATGAACCTTGGAAAGGCTGCAGCCACAGTTTTGTTTTACTAATTTGTTGGAAGTGTTTCAAGATCATTGTCTTGTTTTTGATCACACAGGCCCTGAGCTGATTGTGTATGTTTCATTTCCCAGGGGGGCTGTTTTCTAAGACTGAAATGTCAGAGGTGCTGACAGAAATTCTGAAGGTTGACCCAAGCTTTGATAAAGACACATTTTTAAAGCAATGCGAGAGGGACATCATTCCAAATGTTCTGGAGGTACCTGACGACATTTAATTTCTATATTTCAGGTGGGGGGAAGAATTCAGGGAAAATGAAATTTGCTATAAAAGATCAGTGAAATGAAAAGTAGAAGTACAATGGTATTTCCTTTAATTGACAAATACATTTGCTTGAAAGTGTATTTTCCCAAATATTTTTAATTTCTTTTTGATTTTGTGTAACATTTGAATTTCCTTTAAAATATTAGGACACCAGTGGCTGAGCATGTCAGGTGGCTAAGCGACTAAGTTCAGTGTGATACTGAACTGTGTGGACTAAAGAAATTCCAGATTTGATTCCTAAGTTAACTGGCCTGACCCATGGCAATGGTTATGATTCATGCCTGATGTTAACACCACTGAATAAGAAGGGAAGAATCAGCTTGATTCCTGCTGGAAAATACACATATTTCAAGACCCAGGAAAACTCAGCATTGATGGCTGATGTTCATATGCAGAATGATGTCGTGAAACTGTACCTAATCATATTGTAGGAAGGAAACATTTTTAAATAATACAGGTGTATAATCGATTTTGGAAGGTATTGACATTGTATTCTTTATAGAAAGGGATTTTGTGTACCTTTGACATTCCAACTCCAACTTTACTTGGAGTGATGTAAATTTGCCAGTCCTGTCTGAGAAGGCCAAATATGCATCCTAGAATGTGCAACTATAGTTTTGATGCATAAATCCATGTAAGATTCTGTAGAAATAGAATTGACTCAATGTTGGTATGGACTTTACCTTCACGCACTTAATGCATTTTCTGAGCTGAGGTGGCACCTATTATCAGATAATCTGATGTCACCTTGAGAATGTAATTCTGGGAATTACATATTAAAGAATGAAAATCACCATAGCCCATTCTAAAAGATGAAAGACTTAAACAAATTTAGATGAAGAAGTATGACCTGGTGTGTGTGTTTTTTTTAAACTAAAGTTGTTTAATATATCATTATAACTCCATAACACTGTAACCCTTTTGCTATAAATTTTGTGTCGTATGGTCATGTTCTACAAATACCTGATAAAGAGGCAATGCCTCGAAAGCTAGTGCTTCCAGGTAAATCTGTTGGACCATAACCTGGTGCTGTGTGATTTTTAACTTTGTCCACTCCAGTCCAACACTGGCACCTCCAAATTATTGATTAGCAAACTAGATCAGTTTTTACAACAATGTCCTTCATTCCTAACCAGGTTGGCTTACATGTGACTCTAGAACCACAGCAGTGACTGACATTCAACTGCCCTCTGAGCGTTTAGGGATGAATAATAAGTACTGGCATATCCAATTGTACACCCAATTAATGGATTTTGGAAGGACAGAAAGAAGGGAAAGAAGCGAGGTATTTCTGCTAAAAAGGGATAAGATCAGTCTAATAATGTGAAATGATCTTAGATAGGAGGATTAAAATATAGAATGAGTTTAGGTAGTGTTTAGAAATGGGTAAGGAAGGAAGTAACAATGTTGAAAGAATGAATATAAATTGAAAATAATGGAGACTTATAGGAAACATACTATGCGAAGTATGATTTAATCAACACATTTTAAAAAAAAATCAAATTAGCAAATGTCACCTGGAAGATGAGTTCATACTGATCAGGACAATTTCTTAGAATGATACATACGAACCAGAGTACAGCCTGTTAGACCTGTTAATGAGACAGGATTAAATGAATGACTTTGTGGTAAAGGATCAGAAGCAATCATAATTCAATTTCTCATTCAACTTGAAGATGAGGCTGAATGTTATGTGCACTAGGCCAGGAGAGAATACAATAAAGCGAGTGTGGTGACTCCACCATCTTCCCACACACTTCTAAATTCATCCTCTTAATACAGCTCACAACTGATCATCCTAGTTTGGGCCCTTCAGGCCCAAGTATTATATTTTAACTCTTTTCTTGAAATCATAAACAATGTTTGAATCTTGAATGCTTTTTGTGGGAGTGACTTCCACAGGCTCACCACTCTCTGGAGAAAGAAATTTCTCCTTGTCTCAGTCCTGAATGGTTTACCTAAATGATTCTGGACTCCCTCATCATTGGCAACATCCTTCCTGTATCTACCCTGCCTAATTCTATTAGAATGTTTTAGGTTTCTATGAGAATCCCCTCCACCATTCTTCTGAGCTCCAATAAGTGTAATCTTAACCGATTCAACATCTCATACAACATCAGTGCTGTTTTAACAGGAATTAGTCTGTTGTATTGTGTTCTGTTTAGGTGTTTCTTACAGAAGCAAGGATATACAGAGGAACCTCGATTATCCGGCATTTGATTAACTGAATATCGGATTATCCGGCAAGACCACAAGGTCCCGATACCTGTTATCTGGCATTCAGTTATCCAGAATTCGATGAACTGAATGAAATAATCCCCACTATGTCCTTCAGATAATTGAGATTCCTCTGTACTTGCATTAGAAACAGTTTAGAGGAGGTTCACTGGGTTGATCCTGAGATGAAGAGTTTGTCTTTGAGGAAAGATTGAGGAAATATTGATTGGAGATTAGAAGAATGTGAGGTGATATTATTGAAACATATAAAACCTGATGTTTGTGATATGGTAGATAGAACATAGAAAAATACAGCGCAGTACAGGCCCTTTGGCCATCGATGTTGCACCGATCCAAGCCCACCTAACCTACACTAGCCCACTATCCTCCATATGCCTATCCAATGCCTGTTTAAATGCCCATAAAGAGAAAGAGTCCACCACTGCTACTGGCAGGGCATTCCATGAACTCACGACTCGCTGAGTAAAATGTCAAGACAATATTTCAATTTAGAGTCATAGAGATGTACTGCACGGAAACATACCCTTCGATGCAACTCATCCATGCAGACCAGAAATCCTAACCTGAAATCTAGTCCCATTTGCCAGCACTTGGCCCATATCCCTCTAAACCCTTTGTCTTCATATAACCATCCAGACGCCTTTTAAATGTTGCAATTGTACCAGCCTCCACCACTTCCTCTGGCAGCTCATTCCATACACGCAACACCCTCGTGTGAAAAAGTTGCCTCTTAGGTCCCTTTTATATCTTTCCGCTCACCCTAAACCTATGCCCTCTAATACTTGAGAGAATCAGGTACTGGGGGCACAGTTTAAAAATAAATAGTTTTCTATTTAAGACTGAGATGAGCAATGGCTTCTCTTAAAACATCATTCATGTTTGGAATTCTTTGAAAGACCACAGTAGAGGCTTCAATATATTCAAGGTTGATTGAGAAAGATGGTTGATCAACAAGAGAGTTGAGTATTATGGGGTGCAAACAAGTGGAGTTAAACTGGCAACAGATCGGCCATCATCTTATTTAATAGTTAGCCAGTTCAAGGGGACAAATGGCTTATTGCTGATTCTATTTCTTATGTTTACTGGATACAAAAACCAATGTTTCTCTTTATGGTCTCATACACTTATGGTGTCTCCTTTATAAACTTATACAGCCATACACTGAGGATTCCCTGTTGCCTTTTTTTTGAGTGTGCACCATTTGAAGTATATTATTTTTCACTATTCATCTAAACATTCAAGATTGAATGTATTTGTTGCATATTGGGGCACCCTGCTAAGCTATCTGTCTTATTGAAAGCAAGTGAGTGATCTAAGTGAGATCCAAGACAAACATATCTGACTAAGTGTCAGTGTTTTGAAGTAGTAGACAGGGATCACGTAATTGGTGATATAGTTCAGGGAAACAAATTACAGCCATTGGGTGATGATTGCCAGTGTGTGAAAGGAAGAGGCAGACATGCAAATATAAGAATGCATCAGCCGATAAGGCCAGAGATCGAAAAATGGTAACAGAAAATAATTCAAGCTCCTGTATCTTAGTGCATGCAGCATTTCTTACAAAAGAGATCAATTGTTAGCATAGATAGAGATAAATGTGTATGACCTATTAGCATTACGGAGACATGGTTGAAAGGTGACCAAAGCTAGAACCTGAATATTGAAGAGTACTTTGATAGCTAGGAAAGATATTGAGGAGCCATGTTAATTAAAGGTAGCACCAATTCAGAGAGAGATGACCTTTAACTTAAATGCTCAAGATGCAGAATCATTTTAAAAATAGTAAAGGTGTGAGGTCACTTGGAGTAGTTTGTAGGCTGCCCCATTAGTTGTTGCACAGTTTGATGTTGCAATCAAGAAAAAGATAAGTGGGACGTGTCAAAGGTGAACTGCAAAAATTATGGACGACTTTAATTTACATGTAGATTGGGAAAATGAGTTTGGCAAATGTACCCTGGGAAATTTGTGCTTCAGGACAGTTTCTTACAGCAGTATGTTCTAGAGCCAGGTTTACAGTAAAGGTTTGTGCATGCATTTGAATATGAAAATGTAACTAAAGCTAGTGTTGATTCTCTTCAGAGAGACTGGGAAATTCATAATAGAAAACAAAAAAATGTGGAGGCTTTGAGCAGTTTTGTCTGTCTTCATGAAAGAAAGACTTGACACTTAAAGAACAATATCGCTGGGGAAAATTATGCGAGGAAAACTGTTAGACCTAAAGATGAATATGCCCCAGGAGAAAATAGTCTGCAGTCTAAGATCTTAAAGAAGTAGTGGCACAGATACAGTTGGATTATTTATAATCTTCCAAAATTCCTTAGTGGTTTGATAGTGTAGAACTTGGAGTCGAAATGTGTGGTGCTGGAAAAGCACAGCAGATCAGGCAACATTGAGGAGCAGGAAGTTGACGTTTCAGACATCGACCCTTCAGGAATTCCTGATAAAGGGCTCATGCCCGAAACGTTGACTCTCCTGCTCCTCGGATGCTGCCTGACCTTGATGTGCTTTTCCAACACCATACTTTTTGACTCTGACTCACCAGCATCTGCAGCCCTCACTTTCTCCTAATGTAGAACTTGGGTATTGCTGAAAAATAAGGACATATTTTGCCAAACCTTTGTTTTATACTCATCAGGGCACGTACAAGAAATACTTCTATAAAGGGGCTCAACATTTTGTACTGTATGAGCAGGAGTGCTGATGATGGCAGATGCACTCTGTTTGGTAGAGGGATTGCCATGGAGAATGCACCAGATGATTCCTGACAATAAGCTGTAAAGATTTGTTTAAATTTAAGCTATGCAAGATGATTAATTAGCCAGTCATTACCTTGAAGAATGGACTAGAGAATGGCAGTCACCTATTTTGTTGAACTGAAACTGGCCGAACATGTATATATTCTGCCTGCAAAAAACACAGATAAAAATCACACAACACCAGGTTATAGTCTAACAGGTTTATTTGGAAGCACTAGCTTTCGATGCGCTGCCTGATGGAGCTTCCAAATAACCTGTTGGACTATAACCTGGTGTTGTGTGATCTTTAACTTTGTCCACCCCAGTTCAACACCAGCTCCTCCAAATCATGCAATGAGCAGGGCCTTATGTATTTTTATATGATATTTCCAGTTTGTAAACCTGACTGACATCTTAAATTGGTTGTGTCGGGCCCTGCTCTCTGTAGGCAGAAAGTGCATGTACACATAATTGTGCCTATTTCAACTCAAAATAGGTGTCACCTATTCTCTGGTTCGTTTCTCAAGGCAATTTCTTTACTAATCAGAGTCCATCTGCCTTGTTTAAATCAACTGGTAGTTGATTGTCAGTTAATGGATACTTTCTCCATAGTAATGCTTCTACCATTCAGAGCCTACTTGTCTATCAATCAACACTCTTGCCTTATGGAGTGTCAAGTGGTGTTCCTCCTTACGTTAATATTTTTATGAATGTGCAAGTGACTACAAGATGAAAAACTTCAATGAATTGTCTTTTTTGCATCAATTCTATGACATCCTTCAAATTTTGGAAGGGCCAACATGTGGAAGGGAAGTCATGGGTTCACTAAAGGGAAATCATGCTTGAGAAACCTTCTGGAATTTTTTGAGGATGTGACAAGCAGAGTGGACAAGACTGAATCAGCACTTGTTGTGTATCTGGGCTTTCAAAAGGCTTTTGGCAAGGTTCCACATGAGATTAGTAAGGAACATTACAGCTCATGGTATTGAAGGTAAGGTGTTGATGTGTTTAGAGAGCTGGTAGACAAGAAGCAGAGAGTAGGGTTAAATGGGTCCTTTTCAGAGTGGCAGATAGTGACGAGTGGGATAACACATAGTTCAGTGCTGGGACTTCAGCTGTTCACGATTTGGACATAATATCTCCAAATTTGCAAATGACACTAAACTGAGTAGTAGTCTGTGCTGTGAGGAGGATGCTGGGAGGCAGCAGGGTAGCGTGGACAGGCTGGCTGAGTGGGCAAATACTTGGTAAATGCAATATGATGTGGATAAATGTGACGTTATTCACTTTGGTCACAAAAACAGGAAGGCATATTATTATCTTAATGTTAGTTTTGGAAAAGGTCAGGTGCAAGAAGACCTGGGCATCATGGTGGAATAGTTGCTGAAGGTTGGATACAGGTGAAGCAGGTGGCGAGGAAAGCTAATGGGAAGCTCACCTTCATAGTGAGAGGATTTGAGTATAGGACTAGGGATGTCTTGTTGCTGTTGTAAAGGGCCTTGGTGGAATTACACCTTGAGTACTGTGTCAGTTTTGTTTCTCCCAGTCTGAGGAAAGATATTCTTGCTATTGAGGGAGTCCAGTAAAGGTTCACTAGACTGTTGCCCAGGATGGCAGCACTGACATGTGAGGAAATACTGGATCGACTGGGCTTGTATTTCCTGGAGTCTAGAAGAATGAGGGGGAAGGGGGTCTCATAGAAATATATAAAATCCTAATGGGATTGGACAGGCTAGATGAGGAAAGGATTGGATACTGAGACTGCATGATCATATTGAAAGGTGGTGCAGGCTTAAAGGGCTGTATGGCCACTCCTGCACCTATTTTCTATGTTTACTTTATCTATTAGACAAAGTAAATCCAAAGTGGATAGCGGGGAACTGGTAGTTGTGATTTACTTAGTTTTCTAAAAGACATTTTATAAGGTGTCACATTAGAGGTTCTTGCATAGTATTAAAACACTTGATATGGGTAGTACTTCACATTGTTGTGACCTATCCTAAATACTGAGAGCAAGGGCCTGTTAGACTGAAAGCATTACTGTTTTAGCTTGGTCCGAATTCCACAATACTGTCTCAGATCTTGCAACCACAAAATTTCACCTCATGATTCCACTTTGGGTAGTCATGGTGTGACAGCTGGTTTATTAAAATGGATAAAAGATGGGTTAGTTAACGGAGAGCAGACCTTAGCGACGAAAGGGTCTTTGTTGGATTGGCAAGTTGTTGCTAGCAGAGAATCATGGGAATCAGTGCAAAACTCTCAGCCATTCTCAATTTATATCAACAGTTTGGATAAAGCAACCAAATGTGTGGTTGTTAAACTTTTCTATAATACCAGGTTAGGTCAGAAAGTAAGTTAGGAGGTAGGGTGTCTGCAAAAGGGATATAGGTTGTGAGTGGGCAAACATTTAGCATATAACATGGGTAAGTTTGAACTTCTCTATTTTGGTGGGAAGAATTGAGAAGTAGCATACAGGTCGTTCTGCTACAACTGGCGTTTTGTCAATGTGAATTCGTAACGCCATTGATGAATAGGGGACGCTATTTCTAAAGCACGAAATTTTAAAGTGTGTGTTGACTATAGTGCAATTGCATCACCAAAAGTTTAAGTGTTATTTGTATTGAATGATTCTTGTATAGCACAGGGTCGCAGAGGAATGCAACTATTGCACTATAGAAGAAATGCCTGTACTAATTAAATGTAGACATTGCGGAACATAGTGGTATGTAGGGATCAGGGTGTACTGATATGAGTCAAGTAAAGTTAGTATGCAGATACAGTGTGATTAGGAAAGCAAATGGAATGTTGTTTATTGCAAAGAGAATTGAATCTAAGAATAGGGAAATACTAGTGCAGTTGTACAAGGTATTGGTGAGACTACATCAAGAGTATTCTACAATTTTAGCCTCTTTATTTGAAAATTATTATCTTTTTAAAAGCGGTTCAGAGAAGGTTCATTTGATTTGATTTCTGAGATGAAAGGGTTCTCCTATGAATGGGTTAAGCCCAAAACCATGAAGAGGTGATCCTAATGCAACATAAAATCTTGAGCGACTAGGATACAATGAATGCCAGAATATTTTTTGGCTAGGTCACATCCTCCCTCATACAGTAAAATTCTTTGCAAATTAAGTTGTGCATATAATTACTCAGTAAATAAGTGAAAAATGTAGTACAAAAATATTTTTAATTTAAGTGTCATTGTAATATTATGTAGCTACAAAAGCAAGTAAGATGTTAGGAATTCTGCAGCAAGGAACTCACCATTTTACCCCTAAAAGCCTGTCCGCCCAGAAGGCACAAGTCAGGAGAGGGATGGACTACTCTCCACCTGGATGAGTGCAGCTTCAACAACACTCAAGAAACTCGACAGTATCCAGGCTAAAGCAGCCCCTTGATTGTCCCCCAACTCCCCCATGACCATATATAACACCTTCAAAATTCACTCCTTCCACCACTGATGCACAGTGACCTCAAGTGTGTCCCATCTACAAGATGCACTGAAACAACTTGCCAAGGCTCTTTAGGCAGCATCTTCCAAGGAGCAGGAAAATCGACGTTTCAGGCAAAAGCCCTTCATCGGGACGATTCCTGATGAAGGGCTTTTGCCCGAAACGTCGATTTTCCTGCTCCTCGGATGCTGCCTGACCTGCTGTGCTTTTCCAGCGCCACACTCTTGACTCTAATCTCCAGCATCTGCAGTCCTCACTTTCACCTGGTATCTTCCAAGCCTTCAATCTCCAACTTCCTGTAGGACAGGATAGCAGATACATAGGAACACCATCACCTGCAGGCTCCCCTCCAAGCCAAACACAGTTCTGACTTGGAACTGTATAGCTCCTCCTTCGCTGTCAAAGTTCTGGAGTCCTATCAGCTCAAGAAGGCAGCACACCACTACCTTTCCCAGGGCCCGTAAGGTTGGGCTATAAATGTTGGCCCAGCCTGAGGTGTCCTATATCCCATGACCAAATATCTAAAACATGAAATGGATACTGAAATGGGCTGAACTTTGTTTTGTTCTTTCGTGGCTGATGTTATTTGTAACTCGCAACTAGTTTGCTTAGTGTGTTTCAGTTCTGTCTTTCCTGTGCATTTAGAATTATACCATCATTGCAGATTCCCCATCATTAAAAAATCAATCAGACATAGCAACCTTTAAGTGAATCACTAATTTGAGCAGCCACACTAAGGAACTGATTCCCTTATAATGTTGAAATGTTATTGGATTTGAATTGTTTGATTGTCTTGTTAAGAAACTCTAGAAACAAATAGAGAGAGGCTTTGACTGAAAATCTGTTTTGTTTTGCAGGCTATCATGAGAGGCGAACTAGACGTTCTCAAGGATTGGTGTTATGAAGCAGTATGTATTTTAGTTAAACAAATCTTCCCCCTTTTTTAAATTGCATAAGAAAATAAATGTTCTCCCCAGGATCAATTTATTCAGTGTTGTTGAGGCCATACGGAAGGTTTTCTGTATCAGTGTATGGGTGCAGCTTGATGCTGAACGACCAAAAGAAGTGCTCAATAGACCTAAATGACAGGGAAAAACCAGTCAGCAGTTCCTACAACCCCAAGATCACATCCTGACATTCCTGCTGGAGTGTGTGGACATTGTATGGTTGGGTCTGTACCGGTTGGCATTTCAATCTTATTGAAACCTTATTGAAGTCTCCTGAGGAGACTTGCTGAAATGGATTCTGTGAGCATGTTCCTTTTGTGGGGAGACTAGAACTCAGGAGCAGAGTTTAGGAATAAGGGGCCTCCCTTTTGAGGGCTGAGATGAGTATTTTTTTCTCTCTAAAGGTTATTAGTCTGTGAAATTCTCTTTCCCAGAAAGAAGTGGAAGCTGAATCTCTTATTGTCAAGGCAAAGTTGGTCAGGCTTTTGATAGACAAAGGAGTGGAGGGCTACTGGAGGTGGACAGGAAAGTGGGGCTCAGACCACAAGCAAGTCAGCCATGATCTCATTGAAGCAAGTAGAGCAGGCTTGAAGCCAAAGGGCTGAACCTTGCTCTTCAGTCCTGTGTTCCAAAGTATCGAGGCAGTATTAGGTTTGGCTGTGAAAGCCCTCCTGAAAATCAGGTTAGAATGGGAAAAATTACCAGAGGCACCTGTAGAGTTCCCGACCTAGCTCATCTAAAAGGCAGACGACAATATTGAGATCCACTGGAGAATCATTATGATAAAACCATGAGAATTGACAGTGGTAATTGGTGGGTAAATGTGAAACAAGTTTCCCTAATCCCTCTTAAAGTAACCTTCATGAAATGTTAGGGGACACAGGGTCAAGTATGAAGGAAGAACTGAAGGAAATCCTTATTAGTCAGGAAATGGTATTGGAGAAATTGGTGGGATTAAAACCCGATGCTCTGCATCCCAGAGTAGTTGAGGAAGTGGCCCTAGAAATAGTGGATGCATTGGTGGTCATTTTCTGGCATTCTTTGGAAGAGTTCCAAAGGACAGGAAGGTAGCTAATGTAGCCACTTTTTCCAAAAGGAAGGAGAGAGAAAATGGGGAATTACAGGCTAGTTAGCCGAACATTGGTGGTTGGGAAAGTGCTGAAGTCAATTTATTAAGGATGTAATAACTCTACATTTGGAACCTGGTGAAAGGGTCATCCAAGTCGGCATGGATTCACTCAAGGGAAATCATGCTTGCCAAATTTTCTAGAAGTTTTTTTAGGATGTGATTAGTAAAACGGACGAAGGGTGAATCAGTGGATGTTGTGTATCTGGACTTTCAAAACGTTTTGCTAAGATTCCACACGAAGATTAGTTAGTAAAAATCAAAGCTCATGATATTGAAAGTAAGTTATTAGTAGAAAACTCATTGGCAGACAGGAAGCAGAGAGTTGGAATAAAGTGATCCTATTTAGAGTACCCGGCAATGGCAAATGGGGGAATGCACGGTTCAGTGCTAAGACTCCAACTATTCACAATACAGAAGAAGCTCGAGTATCCGAAGGACACAGGCGGGGAGTATTTCGTTTGGATAATTGAATTCTGGATAATTGAATGCCAGAAAATATAGTTTAGCCAAGCATTGGGAACTTGCAATCTTGCTGGATAATTCGATATTTGGATAAACGAAACGGATACAAGGTTCCTCTGTATACATTAACGATTTGGACAAAGGAATTAAACGTCATATCTCCAAATTTGCAGATGACACTAAGCTGGGTGGCAGTATGTGCTACAGGGTGGCGTGGACAGGCTGGCTGAGTAGGCAAATGCAATATGTGGTTAATTGTGAGGTTATCCACTTTGGTCATAAAAACAGGGAGGCATATTATCTGAATGGTGGCAGTTTTGGAAAAGGTGAGGTGCATCGAAACCTGGGTGTGATGGTAGAAAAGTTGTTGAAGGTTGGATGCAGGTGAAGCAGGTGGTGAGGAAAGCTAATGGGAAGCTGGCCTTCATAGCGGGACGATTTGAGTATCAGAGTAGGGTTGTCTTGCTGCTTTTATATAAGGCCTTGGTGAGGCCACACCTTGAGAATTCAGTGCAGTTTGTTCTCCCAGCCTGAGGAAAGACATTCTTGCTATTGAAGGAATCCAGCAACGGTTCACCAGATTGATTCCTGGGATGGCAAGACTGACATTGAAGAAAGACTGGATCAACTGGGCTTGAATTTGCTGGAATCTACAAGAAACATATAAAATCCTGATGAGACTGGATAGGCTAGGTGTGGGAAGAACATTCCCAAGGTTGGGCAAGTCTAAAATTAGGAGTCACCACCTAAGAATAAGGGTAAAACATTCAGGACTGAGATGAGGAAGAATTTCTTCACTTGTTTGTGAATGTGTGGAATTCTGTACCACAAAGCTGTTGGGGCCAGTTCAAGAGGGAGCTGGTTGTGGCCCTTGCAGCAAACAGAATCAAGGGGAATGAAGAGAAAGCAGGACCGGAATACTGGAGTTGCATGATTGGCCATGATCATATTGAATGGTGGTGCAGGCTTGAAGGGTCAAACGGCCTCTTTCTGCATCTATTTTCAATCATAAATGTCTCTGCTAATTCCACTCCTTACTTCCAATCAATTTTACTGTTGAATCTTGAGAAATGAGGAATTAAAAAAAAGCCAAACTCTTGTTTGTTACCCCATAATTGGAATATTTATGAAGGTAGGATGTAAGCATAAGAGGTACAGTTAGTAAATTTGCAGATGAAACCAAAATTGGAGGTGTAGTGGACAGTGAAGAAGGTTACCTCAGATTACAACAGGATTTTGATCAGCTGGGCCAATGGGCCGAGAAGCGGCAGATGGAGTTTAATTCAGATAAATGTGAGGTGCTGTATTTTGGGAAAGCAAATCTTAGCAGGACTTATACACGTAATGGTAAGGTCCTAGGGAGTGTTGCTGTAAAAAGAGACCTTGGAGTGCACGTTCATAGCTCCTTGAAAGTGGAATCGCAGGTAGATAAGATAGTGAAGGAGGAGTTTGGTATGCTTTCCTTTATTGGTCAGAGTATTGAGTGCAGGAGTTGGGATGTCATGTTGTGGCTGTACAGGACATTAGTTAGGCCACTGTTGGAATATTGTGTGCAATTCTGTTCTCCATCCTATCGGAAGGATGTTGTGAAACTTGAAAGGGTTCAGAAAAGGTTTACAAGGATGTTGCCAGGGTTGGAGGATTTGAGCTATGGGGAAAAGCTGAACAGACTGGGGCTGTTTCCCTGGAGTGTCGGAGGCTGAGGGGCGACCTTATAGAGGTTTACAAAATCATGAGGGGCATGGATAGGGTAAATAGACAAAGTCTTTTCCCTGGGGTGGGGGAGTCCAGAACTGGAGGGCGTAGGTTTAGAGTGAGAGGTTAAAGATATAAAAAGGACCTAAGGGGCGACGTTTTCGTGCAGAGGGTGGTATGTGTATGGAATGAGCTGCCAGAGGAAGCGGTGGAGGCTGGTACAATTGCAACATTTAAAAGGCATTTGGATGGGTATATGAATAGGAAAGGTTTGGAGGGATATGGGCGGGGTGCTGGCACGTGTGACTAGATTGGGTTGGGATATCTGGTTGGCATGGACGAATTGGACCAACGGGTCTGTTTCCATGCTGTACATCTCTATGACGCTATGTATTCTTAATACAGCTGGGTTGGTAGTTGGAGCAGATCACAGAGTGAATGCAGTATGTGAAAGTAAAATCTGAAATACAGTTGTTAGCATAATGAGCTTGTCAATTGTGAATCACCTTCACTAATAAGGTGCATTTTTTTGCAAGGTTTGAAGCTCAGATTGAGGTTTAGGGTGTAGGTGTGCTCACTGAGCTGTAGGTTTGATATCCAGACGTTTCATTACCTGGCTAGGTAACATCATCAGTGGCGACCTCCAAGTGAAGCGAAGCTGTTGTCTCCTGGGGCTTGTGGTGATGTCATTTCCTGTTCGTTTTCTGAGGGGTTGATAGATGGTATCTAGATCTATGTGTTGGTTTATGGCGCTGTGGTTGGAGTGCCAGGCCTCTAAGAATTCTCTGGCATGTCTTTGCTTAGCCATAAACAAACACATAGATCTAGATACCATCTATCAACCCCTCAGAAAATGAACAGGAAATGACATCACCACAAACCCCAGGAGCCCCATCCAGGACAAACATATAAATAGAAAGCAGGAGACAACAGCTTCGCTTCACTTGAAGGTCGCCACTGATGATGTTACCTAGCCAGGTAATGAAACATCTGGATATCAAGCCTACAGCTGAGCGAGCAAACCTACACCCTAAGGTGCATGTTTCTGTCCTTGCAAAGAGAGAAATTGTTCTGTTTGCAGGAAACAGTCTGATGTTGGGGAGTTTGAGATTAACCTTTGTTATCAAATCAGTCTCCAGAGAATTTTGAGATTTAAGGTCGCTCTTCACAGTTCTCTGGAACTGCGGGATATTTTTGGTATTCTGTACAGTTGAAGAAATGCTTATAAATAATTTACTTTGTCCAGCTTATTTTACTGTTGCTATGCACTGTTATTGATGGATGCACATGCAGTGCCTGGCAATCAGTTGTTTTGGGTTGCAGCATTGTCTCTAAGGATCTTTGTAATTTGTTTGGATTATTTTGGGAGCCTAAGCTAATGGTGGGCATTTCAATTTAGTGCAAACTAAGGAAAATAAAGAATTCACATTTATAATAGCCTTTTTGCATTCTTGGAACACCCTAAAACTCTTAGCTATTGACGTTTGAGGTATATTCCTAGTTATTTAAGGAGGTAAACAAGCAACCAGTTTGCGAATGGTGAGCTCTCTTAAACAGCTAATGAATAAATCATCTGTTTTGGCATTTGAAAAAGGAAATGTTCACCAGGACTTGTTGGAGAACCATGTTGCTATTCTTCAAACAATGTAATTGAATCTTTTATGCTGCTTGAGCATGCAGATGAGGTCTTGGTTTGACATCTCACCTAAGACATTTAATTCACTGAAGGAATAGTGAAAATTGGCAATGTTTTAGGTCCAGTTAGGCTTGACCTTTTTTTATTGTCCAGCTTCATCACTCAGTCTACAATCTGAGCCACCATCCCAGAGCATTAGCAAGCATGCCTTCTCACTGTATTTCTAGATTCCCATTCTAATTATCAGGAATCCTGAGAAAATGAATGGATTTGCAGAATACTGTGATATATTTAAATAAATTAGCAAACTGAGGAGTTTCTGAGAGGTCTGGCAGACTTCAAAGTAGATAAAATCTTCAGGACTGATGAAATATATCTCAGGCTGTTAAGTGAGGAAAGTGAGGAAACAGCAGGGGTGCTGGTAATAATTTTCAATTCCTCTTTGATCACAGGAGAGGTGCCAGAGGATTGAATGACAGCTAATATGGTACTATTATTCAAGGAAGGGAGCAAGGGGTAAACTAGCAAACCATAGGCCATACAGACTAACCTCAGTAGTGGGTAATCTATTGGAAGTAATTCTAAGAGACGGAACTAATCTGCACTTGGGGTTAATGAAGAACAGTCGACATGGTTTTGTTAAAGTGAAGTCATGTCTGACCAACTTAATTGAACTTTTGGAGAGGCGGCCAAGTGTGTAGAGGATGATGACTTTGACATGGTCTACTTGGATTTCAGGAAGGTCTTTTGATAAGACCCTGCACGGGAGACTGATCTCAAAGATACAAGCCCATGAGATCCAACAAAATTTGGCTAACTGGATCCAGAATTAACTGAGTGGAAGGAAGCACAAGGTGATGGTGGAGGGGTGTTTTTGAAGATATAGTTGAGCTGGTCAGATGGGCTGATCAGTCACAAATAGATTTCAATCTGAATAAGTGTGAAGTAATGCACTTGGGCAGGACAAACATGGCAAGGGAATACTCAAACAGTAGGACCCTGGGAAGCACCAAGGATCAGAGGCATGTGGGATACTTGCCTTTATTAGCCAAAGCATTGTGTTTAAGAGCAGGAAGGTTGTGCTGAAACTGTATGAAAAAAGTTGGTTAGGCTACAGCTAGAGTGTTGTGTGCAGTTTTGAAATCCACATCATAGGATGGATATGATTTCACTGGAGAGGAGATTTACCAGGATTTGCCACTGTTACCTGGGCTGAGAGGCCTGGACAGAGTTGACATGGAGAACATGTTTCCATTAGTGGGACAGACTGGGACCTGAGGGCACAATCTCAGTGTGAAGGGATGACATTTGGAATGGAGATGATGAGGAATTTCTTCAGTCAGAGGGTAGTTAATCTGAGGAACTCAGTGTCCTCAGCAATAATTGCTTATATTTAAGACAAATAGGTTCTTGATTGGTAAGGAACCCAAAGGTCATAGGGAAAAGGCGGGAGAATGCGTTTGAGAAACATATCCACCATGATCAAATGGTAGAGCAGGCTCAATTGGCCTAATTCTGGCATTGTATCTTATGGAGATTTTTAGTTGTGAAGAGAAATTGGATGGACTGGGATTGCATACCTTGGAGCAGAGGAGACTGAGGCGGAACACCATTGAGATGTAAAAAATTGAGGACTAGACAAGCTTTTCCCTTGTGGAAGGGTCAATGACCAGGGCATCGATTTAAGATAAGGGAGCAGGAGATTTAGAGAGGATGTGAGGAATAGGTTTTTCACCCAGGTGGAAATCTGGAACTCTCTGCCTGTAAGGATGGTAGATGCTAAAGTGCTCATAGCATTTAAGTGTTTAGATATGCACTTGCAGTGTCAAAGGCATATGAGGTTCTAGGCCAAGTGCTGGAAATTGGGATTAAAATGGTTAGGTGGTTGTTTTTGACCAGCGCAGAGTCAGTTGACTGAAGAGACATTTTCTGTGACCTCTATGACTCTGACTCTATAATACCATTCGAAATCTGGAATTTCAATTTAGTGGTGAAAAGTGAAGAACTCTACTTGCCACCACTTGCTACTCAATTCCTTTTGTTTCAGATAATTCTATTCCTTTCCACCAGTTGACTTTCAATTGAATTTCCATCCAGACCTAAATTTCAGGTTGTTTTCTACTCAGTTCTTGATCTGCTGTTCCTGCCATGGAATCTGTCAATCCTTTCTGTCTGACTGTACTGATCAGGCATCTTTCAAGTCCTTATAAGCTCTACATGAGCTGACCAGTCTGTACCTCTGGTCAATGGAGGGTACAGAGTGAAGCTAATTTCACAGCTAATACATTAAAGTTTGTCACTGCCAAAACTCGGGTGCTTTGTCCCTATATGTACATATTAAAACTGTAAATGAAATATGTGATGAGAACAAGTCATTGCATCACAAGATGACGTTGCATCATTTGAGTGGCGTGCAATGTATTCTGGAAGTGTTTTATCATTTTCCTACCCAATGAGATATAGAATTGTTTAACTATTATAGTCTCAGAAATGACAACCATGACAACTGTTCATTAATTGTTGTAAAAATAAATCTGGTTAAATAAAATCCTTTGCAGGTCAAATCTGCTTTCCTTACGTACTCAGACTTGTATGTGACTCCAGATCCACGATAACGTCATTGATTATTCATTGCCCTCTGAAATGACCTAGCAAGCCACTCAGTTCAAGGGCAATTGGGGGATGGGAACAAATGTTGGCCTTGTGAGTGATGCACATCCCACAAGCAAATAAAAAAACTCCATTCCAAAATTTCAAGCTGAAGTGTGAACCTTGAGTAGAATTAAACTCATAATTCATAAATGTCCAAGACATTGGATATTCCAATTTAGTTGACCTCTTCAGACAGTTCAATGGGTTTGTATTTAACAGTAACATTTTGTTTCTTTACCTCACCATCAGACTTACAGCCAGCTTGCACAACCCATCCAGCAAGCCAAAGCCATGAACCTTCAGTTCCGATCCAAAATACTTGACATTGACAATATTGATGTAAGTAATTGGCTTAGTTAGCAGTGTTCACTCTCTCACTGTGTAACGGCAGGTCCATGAGTACCGGGTGCCTTATTTTGTATCTAACCCCTGTTGTATGTGATTTAGAAATGCTTAATGCTAGCACTTGGCATTTGAAAAGAAATGTTCCATTCCTTAGCACTGGCATGTCTCATCTTGTTAATATGACTCTCAACAAAAACAGAGAATTCAAGAAATACATAGCAGGTGAGTTAATTCTGCAAGAGTGATTTTCATGTTGGCTTTTCACAGCAGGTCAATGAAAGAGGTATGTCAAACTGTCAATCTGTCTGCCTGTGCTTCACTCTGTGTACCAGTATTGTTTTAGTGCTTGCTGCTATATTTTTAAAATTTTTCCAAAAGCCTGGGTTATGGCCTTGAGATTGTGCTTTTAAGGGCATTTGTCATGTTTGTAATAACACAACCAATGCAATGGGAGCGGGTCACAATTTATGTACAATGGCTGTTATGTTATTTCTGACACTGCATTGGTATATTTATCACTTTAGGACATTTGACTCAAGATCATCACCAGTTGTCCAAGACAAGATCGCAAAATAATCTCCAGGAACAAGCTTTGAGCTGTACTAAAACTATGATGCATAATAGTTGAAAGTTAGGCACCTGTAAACTAATTACTGACTCATGTTAACAAAATTAGATTAGATTACTTACAGTGTGAAAACAGGTCCTTCGGCCCAACAAGTCCACACCGACCCGCCGAAGCGCACCCACCCAGACCCATACCCCTACATTTACCGCTGCAACTAACACTACGGGCAATTTAGCATGGCCAATTCACATGCACATTTTTGGACTGTGGGAGGAAACCGGAGCACCCGGAGGAAACCCACGCAGACATGGGAAGAATGTGCAAACTCCACACAGAGAGTCGCCTGAGGCGGGAATTGAACCCGGGTCTCTGGCGCTGTGAGGCAGCAGTGCTAACCACTGTGCCACCATGCCACCCAAAATATGCTGCAATTTGCTATGGATCAGCCGAAACCCCCTCAAAATATGTTAAGAATATAGTTTAGACCCTAACTTTTCCTTATTTTAAAAGTGTAAGGTTTTATGTTGCAGATGCAATTCGATTGGTCAAACTATCAACTTTCAGTAAGACATGCTTTATTTTTACGTTGCATGTACAGTTAAAATACAGACAAAATAATAAAAGAATTGGCTTAACTGGAACTATTGAAATGCTTCACAAAATAATATATATATATATATTATATACTAATTGACTTCCAATACAGTAACATCCCATGAACACACCCATGGCAAAGGCAAATTCACTAAAGTAGATTGTCTCACATGCCATTCTGCAGCAGGGAGAGAACACCAGCTTTTACCTATAACGGAGAGAGGAATAAGAACTTCCACATCCAGCTTTAAGGCCCAGCAATTACAGGAAGCTAAAACTAAAAATTCTGGTTTTATGGAAGCTTGCTCCCACCGATTCAGGTTGCTTCTAATGTTCCTACTTGAAAATAACAGCCCAAGGCCTCGCAAGCTGTTTATTTTATTGGCTTTGAGAAACACCTGTCTCAAGCTTTCATCGTAATACCAGGACAGAATTAAAGCCATAGTATTGTCACAAATTGGCCTCAGTGTTCCTGAACTTGCATGCAGCAGATCAGTACCAGAACACTAGCTGATGACCATAAAGGTAAATGTACATGTAAAGACAAGAGGCTGTGTTTAGCTCTATAGTCATAGTTCCAAAACTACACAATCTGCCAACATTCATTATCTAGACATATCATTTTAAATTATTCAGCAAAGAGTTCACAATGTCTCTGGAAATGTACCTAACTGAATCACTTTCTTCGATAAAGAAGAAAGCACTGGTAGAAGACCTGAGGGCTGATGTTATGGATATAAAATAATGAGGGGCATAGGTAAGATGAATAGCCAAGGTCTTTTCCCAGGGAAGGTGAGGCCAAAGCTAGAGGGCATATCTTTAAGGTGAGGGGGAAAGATTTAAAAGGGACCCAAGGGACAACAGAGGGTGGTGCATATATGGAATGAGCTGCCAGAGGAAGTGAAAGAGGTGAGTACAATTAGTCTGCATGGACGGTTGGGCCAAAGCGTCTGTTTCCATGCCTATGACTCCATGACACATGAAATCTGCAGTATGAATGCCTAGTGATGTAGGTCTGTTGTAGTCGATGCTTCCTGGGTGTCCCAACATATAGAAATTAAGACCAAAGTAAATAGGGAAACCAGGGATAATGTATTAAACAAAATAATCATCTAACATATGTAGCAAATTGCAACATAGGAACAAGAAACTATTCAATTTTGCACAAAAAAAAACAAATGCAGGCATCTCAAGGAACCAAGGGTGAGATGTTGAATTACAGAAACATCAATATAGGATGCTATCTGTCCATTTTACCTGTGCAAGTGCTGGGCTCTTCAACTGGACCAGTCTAATGCAAAGTGCATTTCCTGCTCAATTATTGTGTTCAGATTTTTGTTACAGCTTTTGGATTGACTGTAACTGTACTTACTGACTTATCCATGGTGTTTTGCTATTTTGGTTTCTGTGTGTTCTGCTTTTGAAGATCAGGGCTCCCTAGATTTTAAGACATTCTTGTACTTGCCTTCCTAGAAGGTTCCTGCACAGTGCACCTTCCTCAAGGACAAGTGGTGAATCTATTCTTAACCCCCTGGGATTATAGGATTACTGTTCTCAAATTCTGAGAATTATATGGAGGAAGTCAAAGTGATGATCCTTCTCTCTCCTGACCCTCTCCCCAGGCATCTTCACTAATTCCCTTCTTTTGCTGTTTTCGGGGCCCTGCCAGGTCTCTGCCCAGGTTTGCCTGTATTTTAATTTTATTTTAATTACTTAAATAAACAATTCAGTTATGTTATTGACATATGGGGGATTTAATAGGATAAGAGTAAAATTAAAGACTTCTGATTTACTTTCAGAGAATGACTTTTATTCTCTTTAGCGGTCACATTTCTCTTTTAATCTCCTTAATGGCTAATTCCTCAGGTACTTGAATTAATGCTTTCCTTTAAAAGGGCTCTGTGAGACTGCTTTCACTGAGTATCCATCCAAATTCAACCTTGAACACAATGCCAGGAATTTCTAATTATCTTAAAATTGCGATTGTCATTTCTGCAACGAAGTATTTACTACAGTATAGCTCCTGCTTTCTCCCCAAAAGTTTGTTGTGTGTTTATAGAACACTCAAGTACAAGTTTGGTACCAGAATGAAGAAAAGAGCTGGACAAATTACAGAAACCAAATTTAAAAGCAATAAAAGGCTGGAAATATACAGCTAGTCTAAGTGTCTGCAGCAAAACAGAAAGTAGTTTGTCAATGATTCAGCTCTAAGACCCTTTCTAATTCTAGAGGAATGGTTTTAACCCTGCATCATTAACTGTCTGTGTTCTGTTTTTCCACAAATGCTGCTTAACTTTTCTTTGAAAGCTGATTTTAAACATCCATGGCTATGAGGTTGTCAGATACAGGAGATTGATATAATGAGTGTATATTGTGTACCTTCAAGTTCCTTGAAATATTACGATGCTCCTATTACAATAAAGTCATACAACATGGAAATAGACCCTTTTGATCCAATTAGTCTATGCTGATGATGTCCCCAAACTAAACTAGTCTCACCTGCCTGCATTTGGCCCATATTCCCCCTTAAACCCTTCCTAACCATGTACTTATCCAAATGCCTTTCAATATTATAACTGTCCCTGCATCCACCACTTCCTCTGGCAGTTCATTCCACACACAAGCCACTCACTGTGCAAAAATAGTTCATGTCCTTCTTAAATCTTTCTCCTCTCACCTTAAAAAATGCCCCCTAGTTTTGAAATCCCCCACCTTTGAGAAAATACCTTTGCTATTCACCTTATCTGTGCTCCTCATGATTTTATAAACCTCTAAGGTCATCTCTCAACCTTGTATGCTCCAGTGAAACAAGTCCCAGCCTATTCAGCCTATTTTTATAACTCAAACCCTCCATTCCCAGCAACATCCTGATAAATCATTTCTGAACCTTCTTCATAATATTCTTCCTATAACAGGGTGACCAGAACTGCCTCACCAACATCCTCTACAATCTGAATATGATGTCCCAACTCGTTTACTCAAAGGTCTGACCAGTGAAGGCAAGCATACTAAACGCCTTGTCTATCTGTGATCCAAATTTCCAAAAATTATGTACCCGAACCCCTGGTTGTCTCTCCATGCCGTCATAAATTCAGTAAGGTGTTTGAAATATCCATGGTTGGGGATTAAATTGAGAATTCCAGGTCTGCAAAAGTATCACTTGGGACAGTTTAATCCTGATTCTATTCTTTGACCCAAAGCTCACAGTGCCTCAGTATAGCAGGATATCATCTATTGATCTGTCATGCCTGCACTGGGTCTTTGAAGGATAATTTACTGAGTGCCAGATCCCAGCTCTCTCTCCATAGCCCTCCACTTATTTAAGATAATAATTGAGTTACCTCTCAATTGCTCCTATTGGTTCTTCATCCATCACACACTTTTAATTACACTTGATTTTCCTTTCACAAATCCACATCCTTAATTAATCTACATTTGTCCAAGTGACTATAACTTTGATCAGAATGATTGATTCTGGAAACTTCATTACCACTGAGGTTAAATTGCCCACCCTTTTGTTGCTGGGCTTACCTTCACACCATTTTTTTGAACAAGGATGTAACATGTATAATGCCAATTTTATTCACAGGAAAGCACAATTTGAGCAAATCATTTTAAGCTGCCTGAACCCTGACAGCAAACAAAATAGAGTTAATTATTTTCAAATCAAAATTGTATTGCTTTCTCCACTTGTCTTTTAGTTTAGAGTATTTTACAAAAGGGAGAAACCCAATAAGCTTTGGGTGTTTCTGATCTGTCCATGTGCTCAACCTTTCAACTGTTTTGCACTCTAGAAAATATGTAGTGACTTGAAATTTATATTGTCTACTATTTTCTGGTAACTAACTTTATGACTCAGTTGTTCTGTGGCTAGAAAAATAGCTTAGAGTCATAGAGTTGGACCATTCGGTCCAACTCATCCATGCCAACCTAATCTAGTCCTATTTGGCAACACTTGGCCCATATCCCTCTAAACCCTTCCTATTCATATACCAGATGCCTTTTAAATGCTGCAATTGTACCAGCCTCCACCCCTTCCTCTGGCAGTTCATTCCATACACCCACCACCCTCTGCTAAAGTTGCCCCTTAAGTCCCTTTAAACCTTTCCCCGTCACCATAAAGCTATGCCGCCTAGTTTTGGACTCCCCACTCAGGGAAAAGAATTTGTCTATTTATCGTATCCGTGCCCCTCATGATTTTATAAACCTCTACAAGGTCACGTTTCAGCCTCTGATGCTCCAGGGAAAACAGCCCCATCCTATTCAGCCTCTCCTATAGCTCAAGCCCTCCAACCCTGGCAACATCCTTGTAAATCTTTTTTGAATCCTTTCCAGTTGTTCAACATCCTTCCAATAGGAAGGGGACCAGAATTGCACGCAATAGTCCTAAAGTGGACTAACCAACATCCTGTACAGCCAAAATATGACCTCCCAACTCCTATACTCAATTCTCTGACCAATAAAGGAAAGCATATCAAACACCGCCTTCACTATCCTATCTACCTACAACTCCTTACTCTGATTTTTCTAATTTACAATCTATGTCACCTGGGATTTTAATAGCTTGCCATAATGGACAATTTGCCCAACAAGTTTTGATAACATATTTGGAATATCAGAAAGCTTGAATTATTTAATCTAAAATTCCTCTCTAAGAAATGAAACAAACTCAGTATTTTATCTGAGTATAAATTCCTGACTGTCCAAATTTTCTTTGTTGCTCCCTTACAGGACAGTTATATATGTGATTAAGTGCATAGAGCTGCGCTTGGAACATAAGATGGGGTCTGATCAGGACATTATGTGCAGCAGCAATACATCTCTGTAATTCCTCCAGCCCTATATCCCTTTGGAGAATTCTGTATTCTTATAACTCTGCCTCAGCATTCCCCATTGACTTTGCACTGCCATTGACAGCTCTTCACATATCTCAGCCCTAAGATCTGAAATCGTCTCCCTTTAAATCTTATTCACACTTTTAACTAACCTGAACCCTATCTTTTGAAATATTGTGGTCACCTGTCCCATATTTTTGTGTATGATTCCATTCTTGTGTTGTGCCTTGCAATACTTGCCTAAGTTGCCATAGAAATGCAGTCTGTTGTTGACAACATTTCAGATCAGTCCTTTCCTTAGTTACTACAAAGTCACTGACATTTTGAACCTGGATCCTCCACTTGGATCAGAAAAAATGTTGCATTTTATGGCCCAAACTGCCAAGAATTGTTGAGATACAGACCTGAACTTGACCTTTATTTGAATTTGGCTTTCAATAAAAAAGAAGAAATAGCAAAGTGCCCTTCATGTCTTCCTTCATAGTAAGTCTTATTGCATTGAGTAAAAGGAATTCATCTGCAAACATCTAACTGTGATTTAAGAATTTTCAGCCCTCAGCAGTTTATTTAGTAGCCCCATTCTAAATATAATTTGCATCCAAATTACTGAATAACATCAACAATATAGAGAAATAATCACAACATTCGTCTTTGATAATGAGCTTATCAGTGATTTGTTTGTCAAAAGGCAGTCCCATTCAATGTTCTGAAGTGTTTTGCAGCCAAGTTTCCAGAAACTCTTGACATCATTATGTAGTGAATTATTGATAGTTTTGAACAAGCTTTCTGGAGCTGGTAGATATTTGAAGAGCCTATATGATCTTAACGAATCCATGCTAATTTTTTTTTGTCAGTGCAGTTAATATTAATGAGAATACTGACTAAACACCATGAACATTGACTTAAGAATCTGCATTAGTGGGAATTACTATCAGGAAGCCTGAGACCTTGGAATACAGAAATAAGTATTAGCTACAAAGAGAAACTGAACCTGAGATGGACACACAATTCTGGGAATACGTTGGTTCATCAGCCTCTGAAAAGAGACAGAATTAATAATTTAATGAATGTTTACTGGTGAAGGGTCTCCAGCTGGAATTTAATCTTTTGTTTTAAATCAACAGTTTCCAGCAGTGTCTGTTTACATTGATTGTGGGACAGAGTTTTTGGCTTGTCCTTATGTTCTTCTCAGACAGAGCATGGTATGTGGATGTATTTATAAAGGATAGAGGGACTGGCACAGTGGGATGCAGAGGAAATCCCAGAGGAGAGAAATAAAATGGAACGTTTAAATTGTCTATTAATTATTCGTCTTTGATAGGACTCATGCCAGAAGAAGTTGTATTCACATAATCCAGCTGTGAGGGAATGCATAGTATCTTTTAGTCTCATTAGAAAAAGCTCTAAACACTGGCTTCATTACAAATGACATTTTAAAAGTTCATTTATGGCATGTGGGCATTAGTGACTGGCCAGCATTTATTGTTTGTCCCTATTGCACTTGAGAAGATGGTGGTGAACTCCTTGCAGGTCATTGCTGTGAGTTGACCTATAATGCCATTGGGGAGGGAATTAGAATGAAGGTTATTAAGCCATTAAAAACAGATTTGGAAAACAAATAAAAATAATAATACCTTTCTCACTGATCTATTCCAAACTCCAACAAGTCACAGTACTGACCATCACCAGGAGATGGGCAACAACAACAAAAATAAGGGAGGATGGGAAGAGAGGACGGGAATTGAATTAATATAGGTTTGGAGGAGGAAATAATGCACTGAAGCTCCCATGGTACCCATCTCCCTGTAAAAGGCATTAAGGATCACGGTGGCAAAGATAAGTGCCACCTGGCTGAGTTAGTAGCCCAACGCCTTTTGAGTAGGAAAGTTATGGCTTCATGCCAGACTCCAGAAGTTGGGAACATAATCTAGATTGGCACTCGATCAGTAACGAAAGAATTTGCATTGTCAATTATTAAAATCAGGTTGTGTAAAATTTAGAAGTGGCATGATGCTGCTCTGGTTAACATTCCCCTCTCAGCTAGCACCACCACCAAAAACTCTTTAATTGAAGATTGTTGTGGGATCTTGCCATGCTAAATTTTCTTTCATGACGATAATCATTGCATTTGAAAATACATTTGTATCCTTTGTGATATGCTTTGACAGATTTCCAGATAAAGTTTTTGTAAAATTCCCACCCTCTGTTTACTGCTACAAAAGAAACAGGGCATGTTGGGCTTTAGTCATGATAACGTAAGAAATAGGTGAAGTGTGACATAATAAAGTGCTTTTTATGCAAGACTCCATCAAAGACCATCACAGGGAATGGAGCAAGTCCAAGTTGCTCTGCCACCCGTTGCTTGTATCCTCTAATTGGCATAGTGAAGTCTTGTTTCAGGAGCATACAAATGCACCAAACCAGCTCATTTTGACCTAGGACTGAATGCTGGTAGTCCGTGCATTAGAGAATTGTATGTTTCATGCAAAGCTAATGTTGTTTGCATTTTAACAAGGTCTCTGTGGAAGAGTAGTTAGACAATTGAAAAAGCAGTTGAAACTGGGTCCGCTAGGCTTTATGTGAGGAACATATAAACACAACTAGTCAACTACATACAACTGAGCACTTTCTGTGACTCTCTCTCTCTCGAGAGAGAGAGTTGGAATTAGTTAATTAAGGGTTCAGTTTCCTGGTAAATGTTGGTACCAACAAAGGAGGTTCTGCACGGTCAGAATGAGGAGCTAGGCATCAATTATGAAGCAGAACCTCAAAGGCAATAGTCTTGAGATTATTATAGAGCCAGGTGCAAAATGGTCATATTAGGCTGGAGCGATGAATGTGTGGCTCAAAGACTGGTGTGGGAGCAGTGAGTTCCAATGTATGGAATACTGGCACCAGTTCCAGGGAAGTGGATATGTGCCAAGGAGACACTGTTAATTTGAACTGTACTAAGGCCAGTTTTCTTGCAAGCTGCATAATATGGAAGTAGAAAAGGTTTTAAACTAAATAGTGGGGCCAAGAGATCAAGCTTAGAAAGATTGTAAATCAAAGAGTAGAAATGAGGCACGGAGAGAGAGATTTATACAGACAGTGGTAAACAGACCATGACAAGAAGGGAGATAGAGTATAAATCTAAGAGTAAACTAACTGCTCAGACTGAAATTTATAGCAGGATAAAACTGAATACTGTATCTGAATGTGCATAGCATCTGATGAAGAGCCACTGAACTTGAACCTTTACCATTGTTTTCTCCCTACAGATGCTGACAGACCTGCTGAGTTTCTCCAGCGATTCATTTTTTGACTTAAATTATCTTGTTAATTTTTATCTGCTTAAGTTATTGTCTGTTAAGTAAATTAAGTCTCTTGTTTAAATACAAAACTGGTGTCTAGATTTTAATTAATGGCAAATTCTGGAATTGCTTATTCAAAACTCTGGTTACAAACCATTGAAGTAACAATTGAGGGCCATTGAAGGGTTTAATTTAACTGTGTTGCGAGTATCGAAGTGGAAGGCAGATTTGGTTCAGCTGTCTCCATGTCAAGATACAGTGAAGATGCCCCTCCGTAGAAGTGATCATAATATGATGGAAAAACATTCAATTTGGGGGAGAGGAATGGGTCCAAAGCTGTTTTTAAAAAATTAAATAAGGGAAATTGAGGGTGTGGAGGCAGAGCTGTTGAAAGTGAATGGGCAAGTTAGGTTTAAAAAAAATCGGTTGAGTAGCAGTGGCAGACGTCTAAGTTGACAGGTATTTCAGAATACACAGATACATTCCATAAACAAGAAAACGTCCAAGGAATGGATCCAGCATCCATAACCGGAAATGTTAAAAATAGGATCAGTCTTAAAGAGAAACTATAATTATGCCAAGACAGATGGCAGGTTAGAAGATTAGACAATTTTTTTTTTACAAAAAGCAGCTGAGTATATTCAGGAATTAATAAGGGAGGGACGAATGTAGAAATTGAGAGAAAATTAGTCTGAAATTTTAGAAGCAATAGTAAGTGTTTGTGTAAATATTTTAGTGTTAACAAACTGAGTAGTATCTATAGTGACTGTGGAAAAGTAACAGTAGAATATATGGAGATGTCAGATTAACTGAACAGGTATTTTGCAACTGAACTCTCTGCCTTTCAGGGCTTAAGAGTAACATCAGCTTTAAGTCAGGAAGTAGAAGGGAGGGAGGAACTGTGGAAAGTTACAATCACCAAAGAAGTGCTAGACAGTAAATTGTTGGATCTGTAGGCTTGCAAGTACCTCAGTTCTAGAGAGATAGTTGATGCACTGGTTCTTATTTTCCAAAATTCCCTTGATTCAACGAATCATTAGATTGAAAGTTAGCAAATACAATTCATTTAGTCAAAAAGTGAGGAAGGTCCAAAGCAGGAAACTATTAGCTTGGCATCTAGCATAGGGAAAATGTTAGAACCTATTATTAAAGAAGTTATACCATGGGCACTTAGATAAGTTTAAGATAATGTTGTGTGCAGGGAAAATCATGTTTAAACAATAAATTAGATTAGATTACTTAGTGTGGAAACAGGCCTTTCGGCCCAACAAGTCCACACCGACCCACTGAAGCGCAACCCACCCAGACCCATTCCCCTACATTTACCCCTGCACCTAACACTATGGGCAATTTAGCGTGGCCAATTCACCTAACTTGCACATCTTTTGGACTTTGGGAGGAAACCAGAGCATCCGGAGGAAACCCACGCAGACAATGGGAGAATGTGCAAACTCCACACAGTCAGTCGCCTGAGGCAGGAATTGAACCTGGGTCTCTGGCGCTGTGAGGCAGCAGTGCTAGCCACCGTGCCGCCCACGCGGAGTTGGTATGTTGTGGATAAAGGAGAACCAGTGACTGTACTGTACTTAGATTTCCAGAGCCATTTGATAAACTGCCACATCACAGCTTATTGTAGGAAATAAAAGCTCATGAGTAGCATATTGCCATGGTATGGGTGGTTGACAATAAGGAAGAATGTGTTTAATTACAGGAGGGTACAGATGGATTGATCAGATGGGTAGATCACTGGCAGATGGAATTTAAACTTGATAAGTGTGAGGTGATGCACTTTGTAAGAAATATCAGGGCAAGGGAATACTTGTTGAATTGCAGGGTACTAGAAAGCTCTGAGAACAGAAGGATCTGAGAGTGCTTGACCACAGATCTCTGAATATTGCACAACAGTTTAATAGAATGGTTAGAAGGCAAATGGGGCACTTTATCATTTGTGCCAAAGCTTATAAAAGGAAGGAGGTTATGTTGGAGATATACAGGACTTTGGTTAGGCCACAGCTGGAGTACTGTGCACAGTTCTGTTCACTGCGCTATAGGAATGATGTGATTTCACAGGATGGGGTGCAGAGGATATTTATCAAGATGTTGCCTGGGATGGAACATTTTAGTTATGAAGAGAGACTGGATAAGCTCAGGTTGTTATTGGAAAGGGAATGCTGAGATGGGACCTGATTGTGATGTATAAGTTTATGGAGACATGGACAGGTTGGATAGAAAATAGCAGCTCCCCTTATTTGAAGGTTCATTAACAAGAGGACATAATTTTAAGCTGAAAGGCAGGACGTTTGAAGATTTGTGGGAAAATTGTTTCACCCAGATGATGGTGGGAACCTGGAATGCACTGTCGAGGAAGGTATTAGAGGCAGGAAACATTCATCTTTAAAGGTGCTTGGATGAGCACTTGAAATGTCATGACATTCAAGGTTATGAGCCAAGTACTGGAAAGTGGAACTAGTATAGATTTGGAGTAGTTTTTCTTTTGTTGGTGAATACTTGATGGACTGAAGAGCCTCTTCTGTACAGTATGATTCTATCGAAAGTGAGAAATTATGGAGCTCTGAAATGCAGAACAATTTGGGTATCCTACTGCATGCATCACAAAAGGTTTGTATGTAGGGACAGTAACCATTTAGGAAAGCTGAGAAATTTTTGTCATTTATTGCAAGGGAAATAGATTATAAGTGTAGGAAGGTTATGTTTCAGTTATTGCTCACCTTACTGAAGGAAAGATGTAAGTTTGATGTCAATTCATAGCAGGTTTACCTGACTACCTGAAATGGACACTTTGCTTAGAAGAAGGATTAGACTGTCACTGCTTGTATTGCTGGAGTTTAGATGAGTAAGAGATGCCTTGATTGAAACATTTGATGTCCTGAGGAGTATTAACAGGCTTGACTTGGAGAAAATATTTCATTTTATGGGAGAATCTAGAACTCGGGGTCACTTTCAAATAAGAGGCTGCTCATTTAAAATAAAAATGAAATAAAATTCTTTTCCTTCAGCATTATAAGACTTTGGAACTCTCGTCCCTGAAAGCTGGTGAAGTAGAGTCTTTGAATATTTTCAAGACCGGGATATATTCTTGGTAAGCGAGAGGATGAGAAATTATCAGGGATGGTGAGAGTGTGGATTTGAAATTTTGATCAGATCAGCAATGATCTCATTAAATGGCAGAGCAGACTTAAGAGGGTGGGTAGTCTGCTCCAGATCCTCCTCCCTATTATTTCCCAATGTTCTATTCCAGTGCTGTCAGCTTCAGTCCAACACTACACTGGTTTAAATAATGATGGCATTTTAATTGACATTTTCTGTTACAAAATGGAACAGTAACAATTAAACTTCATTCACTGTACAAGAATGGGTGACATTAGTGACAAACCTCATGTTTTATTGAATGTTGAGATCTTGCTGCTTTTTTTTGGATGAACTCCAAAAGCTGAGTATTAAGTTCTTATAGTTTGACACTTGGATCTCTGGACTCTTAAGTTCTGCAAGTTCTGAAACTTAAAAGAAAATACCTAATTCAACCCTGGTGTTTCAGTTCATATTGTTTCCTTTGAAGTTCTCCATTGAAATGTAAAGTCAGAATGACCACATGTTTGTACATGATGTTTCTGTTTCTGCTATCAGCCTATTCCTGGCAGCTTACCTAAGTTTAGAATGTTGTTCTGCAACCATTATCTCCAGGATTCTCATTTCACCTCACCAATTTTCTTATTGCTTTTTTCAGTCCTAATTTTCCAGCTTTTGTACAACAAGAATATTTTTAATTGTGATTTGCTACTCTTCCAAAGGCAATAACACTAACTGGGTATGGTTACATGGACCTTCCAGCAATTCACAGTCACGCTTACTATTCGTGAATTTAAGATGTTCAATCTCAGCAGTCACTGTTTGCTTTATAAACCAAATCTTGTCGTTATCTGATGTGGTACACTGCACTTTACAACATCGTTGAATGATGATCAGCAGCAACTCTGATTTTACTTTCCCTTCTGTAATCCAAAGGGAAATCCAAGCTGCTAGCCCAGCTGAGGTCTGTTGACTTAATATAAACTTGGAATTACGACCAAGACTTCTGTTCTGTAAGCCTTAATCAACTGAGACAGTAGAAAGAAAATGATAACACGAGTGACATTGTAAAGTGTATATCATCATCTGAACTCAGTGTTAGCAAATCGCAAAAGCAAATTTCCTTTACTGATTGATTCACCCATTCTGGTATTAGTGAAAATGGATTTCATGCCACACAACCAGGAGAACTGCTTCAACTGGCTTCTATAAACTACTAATTGAATTGAACTGTCAAGAGAAGCTTATTTGCGAAAGGGAATGTGTTGACGGTCTGTGAAAGGGAGGAGCATTTCTTGTTGACCAACACACTTCCTCTTTGATTGCAGCTGGCTATGGGGAAAATGATGGAGCAAGGACCCGTTCTAATTATCACCTTCCAGGCTCAGCTTGTCATGGTCATCAAGAACCACAATGGAGATGTGGTAGAGGGTGATCCGGTATGTAAACTCAAGTCCCTGAAATGACACAAATGCTAGCATAACAAAAATATCTCAAGAGTTTTTATAAAAATTAAAAGTGAACTTGGTTGGTTGAAGTGAAGCAATTTCCAATTTAGTTTGTGAAAAGCAACTGATTCAATAAAGTGTTAGTGTTTGCTTTCAGTGTAAGTTGAAGTACCAGGGAACGTTTAAAAATTAAATTATTAGAAATACAAGTTGTGGACTACATTGTCAGAAAAACACGCTTAAAGTCTTAAAATAATTTGATCTTGTTCCTGCAGAGAGGAGGGATTGAGGGCTGCAGTGAGCAGCCAGAGTGGTGATGTTGAATTTTCTTGGTGATTGGGCATTTTTGGTCTTGAAAATTCCTCTTTTTTTTGTTCTGAGGTGGTTCAGATTATAAACTGCACAGATAGTGAGGATTGGATTAGAGTTGACTGAGATTCTCAACCCTTCAACTTTCACTACGCCACTTTCCTTGTAGGCTTGAACATGAAGAGTGGCTATGTAACTAAAATTCAGGGAGAGTATCCTGATCCTAATACAAGAGGTGAAACACACATGACTTTTCTTTAACTATAGAAGACCCATCAGAGTCTGAAACATTAAAGCCCAATACCCCTCCCCCCAGCTTCAGAAATTTTGTTGAAGGGACTGCTGGAGAGTAATGAGGAACAGAAGATTGTTTCCTTTTTGTGATTATGCCAATGTAGATCAAGTTACTGCCCTTTGTGCTGTATGACTGCCAGATCAAGGGGTGGCACAGTGGCTAGCACTGCTGCCTCACAGCAACAGGGACCCGGGTTCAATTCCAGCCTTGGGTAACTGTGTCAAATTTGTACATTCTTCTCGTGTTTGCATGGGTTTCCTCCTGCAGTCCAAAGATGTGCAGGTTAGATGGATTGGCCGTGCTAAATTGCCCATAGCTTTCAGAGATGTACAGGCTTGGTGGGTTAGTCATGGGGAATGCAAGGTTACAGGGGTATGGTAGAGGGGTGGGTCTGGGTGGGATGCTGTTCGGCGGGTCAGTGTGGACTTGATAGGCCAAATGGCCTGTTTCTACACTATAAGGATATTATGATTTAGTGTCGTCCATTTCAAAGATCTATCCAAGTTAGTATCATGCCGAAATCTCTTTTCCCAGGAATCTGCAAATTAGTTAGCGTCAAATATGTCCAGTTTTCTTTTAAAATTTCTAATTCCATCATCCTTTCAGATTATGGGTTCCAAATCAAATATATGAGGAGAAAGGGCTAATGCCCGAAACGTCGATTCTCCTGTTCCCTAGATGCTGCCTGACCTGCTGCGCTTTTCCAGCAACACATTTCCATCCCAAATCAAATATAACCAATTTAGTGTTTCCACATTCACAATTATTTCAAAATCTGTGATCTTTGGATTACCAACCCTGCCAGAGGAATTAGTTTTTCCTACTTAATCTATCAAAACCCCATAAATGTACAGCTGTTTACATTGCAGCATAGCAGAATTCCACTAAGCCAACAGAGTGTGTTGTTCCTCCTATGTAGCGATTCAGTCAGTCAGAATCTCCTTTGTCATGCTTCATAATTTTGAATACCTTGATTTGGCTTTCTCTTAATTAATATAAAATAAAGAACTGTGGATGCTGGAAATCTGAAATAATGCTGGAGAAGCTCAGCAGGTGTGGCATCATCTGTGGAGAGAAAGCAGAGTCACCGTTTAGATCCAGGTCAGTCCAGGTTCTCCAATTTCCCCATATAACTGAACACACTCAATCTTTTGATGTTGACACTCTTCCTAAAGTGTCAAACCAAGAATGTGCCCTTCAGTCTGTTTTGTGAGCTCCCAAGGACAAAGACAGATTGAGAGTCAGAGAGATGTACAGCATGGAAACAGACCCTTCGGTCCAATTCGTCCATGCCGACCAGATATCCCAACCCAATCTCGTCCCACCTGCCAGCATCCGGCCCATATCCCTCCAAACCCTTCCTATTCATATACCTATCCAGATGCCTTTTAAATGTTGCAATTTTACCAGCCTCCA
The DNA here is from genome assembly GCF_004010195.1 of Chiloscyllium plagiosum. NCBI lineage: Eukaryota > Metazoa > Chordata > Chondrichthyes > Orectolobiformes > Hemiscylliidae > Chiloscyllium > Chiloscyllium plagiosum. Next base: position 16,465,581 of record NC_057740.1, read on the forward strand.
CCACTTCCTGTGGCAGCCCATTCCACACACATACCGCCCTCTGCATGAAAAGGTTGCCCCTTAGGTCTTTTTTATACCTTTCTCCTCTCACCCTAAACCTATGCCGTCCAGTTCTGGACTCCCCCCACCTCAGGGAAAAGACCGTGTCTATCTATGCCCCTCATGATATTATAAACCTCTATGAGGTCATCCCTCAGCCTTCAACACTGCAGGGAAAACAGCCCTAGCATGTCCAACCTCTCCCTATAGCTCAAATCTGCCAACATTCTTGTAAATCTTTTCTGAACCCTTTCAAGTTTCACAACATCCTTCCGATAGGAAGGAGACCAGAATTGCATGCAATATTCCAACAGTGGCTTATCCTGTACAGCCGCAACATGATCTTCCAACTCCTGTACTCAGTACTCTGACCAGTAAAGGAAAGCATACCATACGCTGCCTTCACTGTCCTATCTACCTGCGACTCTACTTTCAAGGAGCTATGAACCTGCACACCAAGGTCTCCTTTGTTCAGCAACACTCCCCAGGACCTTAGCATTTAGTGTATAGATCCTGTTAAGATTTGCTTTCCCAAATTGCAGTGCCTCACATTTATCTAAATTAAACTCCATCTGCCACTTCTCAGCCCATTGGCCCATCTGATCAAGATCCCATTGTACTCTGAGGTAACCTCCTTCGCTGTCCACTACACCTCCAATTTTGGTGTAATCTGCAAACTTACTAACTATACCTCCTATGTTCACATCCAAATCTTTCATATAAATGACGAAAGGTAATGGACCCAGCACCAATCCTTGTGGCACTCCACTGGTCACAGGCCTGCCGACTGAAAAACATCCCTCCTCCACTACCCTCTGTCTTCTACCTTTGAGCCAATTCTGTATCCAAATGGCGCGTTCTCCCTGTATTCTGTGAGATTTAACCTTGCTAACCAGTCTTCTACGAGTGACCTTGTTGATCACTTCTAATGCTCTGCACTCAGCAATCATCTGTTACTTCAAAAACGCAATCAAGTTTTGAGACATGATTTCCCATGCTCAAAGCCATGTTGACTGTCCCTAATCAGTCCTTGCCTTTCCAAATACATGTACATCATGTACTTCAGGACTCCCTCCAACAACTTACCCACCACTGACGTCAGGCTCACCAGTCTATAGTTCCCTGGCATGTCCTTACCACCTTTCTTAAACAGTGACACCACCTCCAGGCGTCCGGCACCTCACCTGTGACTATCAATGATACAAATATCTCGGCAAGGGGCCTTGCAATCACTTCCCTAGCTTCCCACAGAGCATTAGGGTATACCTGATCAGGTCCTGGGGATTTGCCCACTTTTAAGCATTTCAAGACATCCAGCACTTCCTCCTCTGTAATATGGACATTTATCAAGATGTCACCATCTATTTCCCTACATTCTATATCTTCCATGTCCTTTTCCACAGTAAATACTGATGCAAAATACTCATTTAGTATCTCCCCCATTTTCTGCGGCTCCACACAAAGGCCGCCTTGCTGATCTTTGAGGGGCCATATTCTCTCCCTAGTTACCCTTTTGTCCTTGATGTATTTGTAAAATCCCTTTGGATTATCCTTAATTCTATTTGCCAAAGCTATCTCATGTCCCCTTTTTGCCCTCCTGATTTCCCTCTTAAGTATACTCCTACTGCCTTTATACTCTTCTAAGGATTCACTCGATCTATCCTGTCTGTACCTGACATATGCTTTCTTTTTTTTTCTTCTCCAAACCCTCAATTTCTCCAGTCATCCAGCATTCCATACACCTAACAGCCTTTCCATTCACCCTAACAGGATTATACTTTTTCTGGATTCTCGTTATCTCATTTCTGAAGGCTTCCCATTTTCCAGCCGTCCCTTTACCTGCGAACAGCTGCCCCCAATCAGCTTCTGAGAGTTCTTGCCTAAAACCATCAAAATTGGCCTTCCTCCAATTTAGAACTTTAACTTTTAGATCTGGTCTATCCTTTTCCATCACTATTTTAAAACTAATAGAATTATGGTTGCTGGCCCCAATGTGCTCCTCCACTGACACCTCAGTCACCTGCCCTGCCTTATTTCCCAAGAGAATTTTGCACATTCGCTAGTAGATTCATCCACGTACTGAATCAGAAAGTTTTCCTGTCCACACTTAACAAATCCCTCTCCATCTGAACCCTATGGCAGTCCCAGTCGATGTTTAGAAAGCTAAAATCCCCTACCATAACCACCCTGTTATTTTTACAGATAACTGAAATCTCCTTACAAATTTGTTTCTCAATTTCTCGCTGACTATTGGGAGGTCTGTAATACAATCTCAATAAGGTGATCATCCCTTTCCTATTTCTTAGTTCCACCCAAATAACCTCCCTGGATGTATTTCCGGGAAGATCCTCCCTCAGTACAGCTGTAATGCTATCCGTTATAAAAAATGCCACTCACCACCTCTGTTGCCTCCCTTTCTGTCCTTCCTGTAGCATTTGTATCATAGAATATTAAGCTGCCAGTGCTGTCCATCCCATAGCCACGTTTTGGTAATTGCTGTGATATCCCAGTCCCATGTTCCTAACAATGCCCTGAGTTCATCTGCCTTCCCTGTTAGGCCTCTTGCATTGAAATAAATGTAGCTTAATTTATCAGTCCTAACTTGTTCTCTGCTTTGTCCCTGCCTGCCCTGACTGTTTGATTTGCTTTTCTCAACTGTACCAGTCTCAGATCGATCGCTTTCCTCCCTATCTCCCTGGGAACCCCCCCACCTTACTAATTTATATCCTCCTGAGCAGCTGTAGCTGCCAGTATATTAGTTCCCTTCCACTTCAGGTGCAATCCAACCTTCTTGTACAAGTCACTTCCACCCCAGAAGAGGTTCGAATGATCCAAAAATGTGAATCCTTCTCCCATACACCAGCTCCTCAGCCATGCATTCATCTGATCTATTTTCCTATTCCTTCCCTCACTAGCTCGTAGCACCGGGAGTAATCCATATATTACTATTCTCGAGGGCTTCCTTTTTAAATTCCTTCCTAACTCTCTCTAATCTCCCTTCAGAATCTCAACCTTTTCCCTTCCTATGTCGTTGGTTCCAATGTATATAATGACCTCCTGCTGGACTCTCTTCCCTCCTTGAGAACATTCTGCAGCCTTTCTGAGATGTCCTTGATCCTGGCACCAGGGAGGCAACACACCATTTTGTTGCTGGCCACAGAAAAATCTGTCTGTGCCTCTGACTAGAGGTCCCCCTAACAGAATCGATTTCTTGGAACCCGATGTAGCCCTCATTGCATTAGAGTCTTAATACCAGAAATTTGGCTGTTCATGCTACATTCCACTGAGAATTTATCACCCCCTATGTTTTCCAAAGCAGCATATTTGTTTGTAATGGGGATAGCCACAGAAGACTCCTACACTACCTGCCTACTTCTCTTATCTTTCCTAGATTAACCCATCTGTGTTACTGAAACTGCTGCTTTTCTCCCTTTCTATAACTGCCATCCATCACACTCCCAGCTCTTATAAATTCCTCATTGTCTCTAACTGTCAGTCCAACTGATCCATTCGATCTGTTAGAATTCTCAACCAACAGCATTTGTTGCAGATATAATCCTCAGTAACACATACACTCTCCCTAAACTCCCACATCCGACAAGAAGAGCATATCACTCTACTAAGGGCCATTTTTGCTTCTTGCAATCTGCAGACTAGAAAGTAGCACCATCTTATTCCTAAACAAAGCACTGCTCCAGGCTAACTTGATGTGATTAAACTTAAAAATAAAAGCCATAAGTAACATATAATCAACAAAGAACCCACTCTACTCTCTTATGCAGACTTACAGCAGGGCCTCAAGACCACACTTAAAACTATTCACTTATCTGTTTCTGTGCAGTGACCTCTTCCCAAGATCAGTTGTGAATTTCACTGTTAATTTTCCCAGATGCACTCCGATGGCCCGCAATACATGAATTCAACAGCAAAGGCAGTAACTGTGCAGGTTCACTGCTCTGTCAGTTAGCAGTGTGGGTGATTTTCTCTCTCTCTGTCCTGCACAGACCATGTGCTGCCTTTGTCTGTTCCTCTCCCTTTTAAAAGTGCCATTGTTTTGATTTTTTTTTCCTCTGAGGTTCCAAAACAATGCAACAGCATATAGAACAGTAATTGCTGCTCCTGGAATTCAAGGAAATCACCTCCAACACCTAAAATACTTCAATAAAGGAGCTGCCTGTTTTTGCCAGAAGTTTTTCCCGTCCTCCATCTTGGATTACCCAGAATGTAAGGTCTTGTAAGGTCACTACTGTATTAGTTACTCCAACTTACCTACTGGTAAGAAGATTTGTAGTATGCTGAATCAGTTTAACAAATGAAATTAGTTTCACTTGGTTTCATTCAATCCACCTTAGAAACAGAAGAGACAGGCATGAACTACTTAAATTGCAATTTCCAGTAATAATGTCCAGTTTTAGCATTACACAGGAAATATACATGTATTGTCCTTGCAGCTTAAATCATTCGTGTATAAGCAGGCGATTGTTTATATTCACAAAACATAACGAAATAGCTTACTATAAATACCAAAGTTCCCAGCTATAATGTCATTAATTCTTCCCATTTATGTTGAGTAAAAACAGCTGTTTTCTCACTAGTTTGCACATAAAATGTAACAAATTCAAGAATAAACAAGAATAATAACATCTCATTAATCATTAATTGCATACTGTGTGCTTACATCCTAATTCTCTCAATAGTATGGGCGGTGGGGGGGGGTGTGTTGCAGGTGTTGTGTTTTGGGGTTGGGAGTTGCATTTTGTGCTGATTACTGTTGAAATAAAGCTGCAGCTCATTGCAACTTTCAACAAATGAGCAAAAGATTGCTACATAGAATAAACATTCCTGGATTAACATCCAGGAATTGTGCCAACTACATAATAGCCTAATTGTAGTTGTATGAACATACTTATTGCATCAAAGAATTGGATTTACGTATGCCTGCATTATTTTGTTAAAATTCCAGGTTTCTATTCACAAGGCATGTGGCAATCTTTCAATCTGCAAAGATTAGATTAAAATTGCAGTCTAGGCATGGGAGAAATTACCACTGGGTATGTACACCCAACACACGCTCTGAATTGCTGACTTCCATGAAAAGGAAGTGAGTTGATCACAGCAAGTCAGATCTCTGGCTTATCATATGGGTGGCTAATTAGCTTTAAAGTCTTAAGTGAACCTGAAAAACATAAAAATTGAAAGGGCCAGCACAGCGATAGCAAGGTTTTGCATCTCTTACTTTTTAAAAAAAAAGTGAAATTATTTTTATGTAAAATTATCTATGATGTGAGTTGTATATTAGTGTATTTCCTACTATTTTTTCTAATAGAAATTTAAGTGGATATGTTTATACTGGAAATACATGTATAAACTTATCGTGCTATGGATAAACTCTCCGTGCAATAGAGCCACTGTAGCATTATCAATGGTGGAAATGGTGTATTGCAATGTGACAGGTTTGGTTGAAATTTGTAGGAATTTGTTGCAGTATTAAAAATAGGAAAGAATATTTTTAAGTTTTATCAGGTCTTTATGTAAACTTTGTGCAGTGGATACTTTAAAATAGTGATTGAATTTTATCTGTAGTCCTTGACCTAATTAATCCATCCACATCAAATGCTGATCCTATTTTACCAGGAGACTTTCCATTCTCAACACCATGGGAGATTGATTAGTACTACTTATGGTACTTAATATGGTAGTTCTTCTACTGCAAAATAAGCTTTACATTTTAATGTCTCATTTTGTTACGACTATTTATCAACTCCTACGTACATTAAAAGAATTTATTGACATTATACTCAGTTTATTTTGAATTGACTCTTGCTTTCGCTATGGTAACAACTACATTATAAATGTCAACATAGAGGAAAGGGTAGCAAGTTTGCATTTGTATTATGGTATATGGAGATAACTTTTTCAATCTGAGTGCATTTCTCATTGTGTTAATCCTGGTAGTTCAGATTTCAGGGCAATGAACATACAGCATAGAAATAGGTCCTTTGGCCCAATCAGTCCATGTTCCACCGAAGCATCCTCCCATCTATCCTTGTCTAAATCTGTCATTGTAATCCTCTATTTTCTCTTCCTTTTAAATGCTGGTCTCACTTGTCCATAAATGAATCTGTATTGTTCACTTCAACCACTCCATGGTAGCCCGTTTCACATTCTCACTACCCTGTGGGCAAAGAAGGGTTTTTTTCAGTTTCTGTTTGGTGACTGTTATGTTGACAGCCTCTAACTTAATTTTCCACTTGTGTGGAACAGCATTCTTATTTATTTGACCAAAACTTTCCATAACTTCTAAGGTTCTATTGGGTCTAATATAGAAAAGAGACACAACCAATTAATATTCCCCTGATGTATAAATCACCAATTTCTAGGATTATGTTTGTGAAAGTCCACTGCACCCCCTTCATTGTCACTATATCCCAAAACTGCACACAGTATTACTAAGTGTAGTTTAATGAAGGTTTGATGCAGGTTTGCCATAATTTCCCTAATTTTGAGTTCCATACCTCTAGAAATTGTCTGATGCTTGTTTTGCATTTTTATTCCAAGGGCTTCCAAACCTGGGATGCAGAGTTTGATAATGAGCATATTTGTACTCTCAGATGCCTTAGTTTCGCTAGTCCTGGCTAGACTTGTACCTTTCAAATAATAAATGATCTCATGATTCAGAATACTACCTCAGGCATACCCAGCAATTTGGTGTGGTTTGCACATTTTGGAAATTCAGTTTTTGATTCCAAGATCCAAATCATTAAAGTAAATTACAAATAGTATTAGTCTCAGCACAAATCCTCATGAGACACTAATGCTCTGAATAAATGCCAGTACTCTTAACATTTGTTTGTCTTGAAGCTAGCTAACAATCTATCCTTCTACATCTCCCTTAACTCCGCATTCTCTTACTTTATTCATAGAGTCATAGTAATATACAGCACGGAAACAGACCCCGACTTGTCCGTGCCAACCATATACCCCAAATGAATCTAGTCCCATTTGTCAGCATTTGACCCATACCCCTCTTAAACCCTTCCTATTCAGATGTCTTTTCAGTGTTGTAGTTGTATCAGCCTCCACTACTACTTCTGGCAGCTCATTCCGTACACCTACCATCCTCTGCGTGAAAAAGTTGCTCCTTAAGTTCTTTTTAAATCTTTTCCCTCTCAGCTTATCTGTGCCATCTAGTTTTGGACTTCTACACCCTGGGGAAAAGACCTTGCCTATTTACCCTAACCATGCCCCTCATGATTTTATAAACCCCTATAAAGTCATCCCTTAGCCTCCAACGCTCCAGTGAAAATAGCCCCAGTCTATTCAGCCTTTCCCTATAGATCGAATGCTCCAACCCTGGCAACATCCTTGTAAATCTTTTCTGAATCCTCTCAAGTTTCACAACACCCTTTGTATAGCAGGAAGACCAGAATTGCACGCACTATTTCAAAAGTGGCCTAACCAGCGTCCCGTAAAGCTGCAACATGACCTCCCAATATCTATATTCAATGCACTGACCAATAAAGGCAAGCATACCAAATGCAGCCTTCACTATCTTGTCTACCTGCGACTCCACTCTCAAAGAACAATGAACTCCAAAGTCTCTATGATCAGCAAAATTCCCCAGGACTTTACCATGAAGAGTGTAAGTCCTGCCCTGATTTGCTTTTCTAAATAAGAACATTAGTGCATTAAGAAGCGCTTATTGGATGCCTTTTGAGAGCCCAGATAAATCCTGTCTGCTGCATAACCATTGTATTCTCATTGTCATCTCGGAATTAAATAACAATGGTCAAATAAGGTCTTCCCCTTTGCGATCCATACTAACAGTTCATTGCTGTATTTCAGTTTCCAGATATTTTTCTATTCTCCTTTTGTAGAGATTCTGTTATTTTTCCTAGCACTGACATTAAACTGGCTGCTGTATAATTTTCTTTATATTTCTTTATTATCCTTATTGAAGACAGGAATTACATGAGCTATATGTCAGTCTTGTAATACATTAACAAATAATTAAATATAAGTAGTAAAGCTGCTCCCATCTCTAGCCTAGAATCTGTTAAAATATCTGAATGCAATCCATCAGGGATGTTATCTTTTTTGAGTTTTAATAGTTTATTCTGTACATCCTTTTATTTTAACTGCTTAACGTTTTTGCTACTTTCATCATTCAATGTGTAACAGTTATATTTCCAGTTTGTAAATACTGAAGCAAAATAATTATTTAATATTCCTGCTTTGCCTCATTCTCTGATACCCTCTGTTAATATCCCTTAATGGTCTTGCACCCATCTCAACTTCCTCTTACTAACTGACATATCTGTTTTTTAAAAAAATTCTTGGCCTTGCTAATTTTTTCTACTTTGCTGTTAATCTCTTCCTAGTCTCACTTATTATGCACACCTTTGCTAACTAGTTTCTGAATGTACACCCTTTTCTCAACTCTCAATTGCTCCTTTGACTTTATTCCTCCTTGACACCTGAAGTATTCAGTTGATGCTTCCAGTTGTAGATATTTTCTCTCCGGCATCATTTTAAATGTTTCCCGTTGTTATTCAACAGTATTGTTGAATATTTTATTTTTCTGAGTTCTTTCCGTCATTATCTTAAAGAAATTATCTTACAATCTGATCACAATTGCCTCCCTGGTTCCCTATTTCCTTCTGTGTTCCTCTGGTTCATTCCATGTTTCTAGATATAATTACGAAAGACCTGCTGTTCTATTCAGGAATGGAATCTTTTAGGATGCAGCAGACATTGCATTTTACCAAGTTATTAAGTTGAAGTTCTGTGTAAATTGCCTGTCACTTAATGTTCCAATGTTTAGTTGGTGTAAATAAGCACATTGAGGTCAGTGTGTGACTAGAGTCAGAAGAAATGACTTTGCTTTGATGTTTAAATAAAATTGCTTTACATCTGCAACAAGATACTAAAAGATGGTAAATTCTACATTTGTAACTTTTTACTTTATTTAAGTGTGGGATAAAAGTGTTTTCCATTACATGAGCAATCTCACTTTGTCACACTTGATTTAGGCTAATTATATATATTTAACCAAATGTCTTGAATCATTTGCAATGACCAGAAAAAAAAAGTACTTGGATCTACAAGTTCTCAACTAAAACAAGGCCAGGTGAATATCAACTTAGAGGGGAGTTGATAATACGTTGTGGTATTTTTGCTAGATTATTAATCCAGAGACCCAGGTAATGTACTGGGGTCCTGGGTTTGAATCCTGCCAAGGCAGATGGTAAATTCAATAAATACCTGGAATTAGGAGTCTAATGATTGTGAAACGATTGTTAATTGTCAGAAAAGTCCATCTGGTTGACTAACGTCCTTCAGGGAAGGAAACTGCCATCCTTCCCTTTTCTGGCCTACACATGACCCTAGACCCACAGCAATGTAGTTGACACACAACTGCCCTCTGAGCAATTAGGGATGAGATAGATAATAAATGCTGACCTGACCAGTGCAGCCCACATCCTATGAATGAATAAAAACAATCTTTTTAAAAAAACTCATCCAGTATTTATGTAACATTAGTTAAGCTTTGTAGTTTAAAGAGAGACAGCTTCACTTTAACATCAGATTAATATATTATCCATTAAATAGTTTACTACTTACGTCTTACTAAAAAAGTCTGTTTCACTTAACATAAAAAGTGCATGCACACAATTCTGTGGAACCATTGGTTTTGCATTGTATATTGAAAAGGGCAGGCTTGTGGCAACTTATGTTTTTGCTGACATGATTATTTGAAAGATTTTGACAAGTTCTTAGAACTTGAATTTGAATAAAGTAATTACAAGAGCATCATTGTCAACACCTTGTATTCAGGATGATGTTAATCGGTGACTGCTAGATTAGTGAAAAATTGAAACCTGTTATCTTCTGTTGAATTAAGTTAAATAAATAAATCAAATTCGTAAATTCCGAAAATATATAGCGAGCATTTTTGGAAAGAGAGACTGAGTTGCTGAGGACCTTTCTGAACTTGCATTATTAGCCTAAAACATCACCTCTAATTCTGTGTCCACAGATCCAGCAATTCCTGTTTTATTTCTGATTTCATACATCTGCATTATCTTGCCTTTGAATTAAGTTTTAAAACTCCAGTACTTCAAACCTCAAATGTGGTTAAATGCGCGTGTAATTAGTTATAATTAGTTAGCCTCTAGGGAACACAGTCCTGTATTAATTTAAATGTTTGTTAAAATTTATAAATGTATTTAATAATGGGCTGCTTCAAAGCATTTTTTCTGGAAGCTTGTGATATTACAGTAGTTGGAAAGATGGGTAGTTTGATCTGATTTACATTACATTGCTCTGTCAACTTTTCATATTAAATTAGCCTTCCCTTTAAAGTGGGCATTATTGATGGGCTCACTTTAAGGCCTCATACAAGGTTCTGTTTGTTTGTGTTTCACTCAGGCCACAATAGATTAGCAAGTTGCATAAGAGCTTTAATGATAATTGCTGGAATGCTTTTGCATCAAACATAGCATATTTTATATTTTTGTCTCTCTTCCTTCTCCCAACCTTGCCCCCATTCTCTTTTGTGTCCCTCCCAGGATAAGGTATTGAGGATGCTTTACGTGTGGGCTCTTTGTAGAGATCAAGATGAGCTTAACCCATATGCTGCATGGAGGCTCTTGGATATTTCTGCATCAAGCTCAGAACAGATCCTGTAAGGGAAAGGGCTTGTGCGTCAGGATTTCTGCACTGTTCCATCATGAAATGCCTCTACGTTTCTGCTGAAATGTGGCCACGCCATTTTGTCAATACAACATGTTTCAGCCAGTAGAGCCTTAAGACTCAAAGTTGCTGCTGTGTCACATGAAGACTGAGAAGGTTTTGGTGCCCAGGTCCGTGGGTGACGGTGGCAGTAAAGCATGCTTGCTATCTTGTAAATAATTTGTATTAAATAAAAAGTAGAACTTTTTTTCTAACAGTATGATATTTGGTTCTGTGTTTTCCCTCTCTTTTACAATTTTCTTTGTTGTTCTGCATTCCCAGTCATTGTATTTATAATATTTAATGCTAAATTCCCAACAGGATAATAGTGTAAGTATCAATTTGTTGCAATGAAAATTGACTGGAAACAAAGTTATGGTCTGACCAACTGACAACCTGATCTTCAATTCTGGGAAAGATAGGATATGTTTGTAGTTATTGGGAGCTTGATAATTGCAACTGTAAGGCATAGTTCCAGAGTTTCCTCACAGGAAATGTCAGCTGCTTTCAGGTTAACACAGCCTGTTCACTGATACGCTTATATACAATTCTTGCTTTGATTGAAATGGATTTCTTCTACAAGAAGAATTTTGCAGAATCCAAGTTTGGGCAAACAAGTGGCATGGAATAATAAGTCGAGAGTGTGGTGCTGGAAAAGCACGGCCAGTTAGGCAGCATCCGAGGAGCAGGAGAATCAACGTTTCGGGCATAAGCCCTTCATCAGGAATCTTTGTAGAGAGAGGAGAACTTCTTCAAGGTAGGCATCCTTGGAAGAGGCTTCGCAGTACGGTTGAAATCAACTAGGAGGAAGTGAGGATTGCAGATGCTGGAGGTCAGAGTCAAGAGTTGGTGCTGGAGAAGCACAGCAGGTCAGGCAGCATCCAAGGAGCAAGAGAATCGAAGTTTCAGGTACTCTTGACTCTGACCTCCAGCATCTGCGGTCCTCACTTTCTTCTGGCATGTAATAATAACCAAGATCTGTCCAACTCCTCTGATCTTTGACATCATCATTGCTGAGCACCCAATGTCAAAATCCAAGGGCTCAAAAGCAGCAGAGGCTCAGTTGAACCAGCTAAATGAATTCAGTGGCTGCAAACGATCAGCAGCATCTCTTTTTGTGCTGTGGTTCACTTCCTGAATCTCTTCACTATCTACATTTCCAGTGTGGGGTAGGGTAACCTGGATATTCGTAGCCACAATACCAGTGACACTTGGTGTGCTATCCAAGACACAGCAATTTTCTTCAAGCATCCTGATTCAGGAATCATTGTCCACCTTCAACACTGCCATGACACTGAGCCTGTTACATATCAACAGAATGGTCTACTACAAATAATAAAGTTTATGCTGTCCTTCCCATTAATTTGGTGGTCTTTGCTATAATATAATAGAATAATCATTCCTGTAATGATTCTTAATTTCCACCAAACACATTCTGTCTTTGACCCATGAGACAGCCAGTGCCCTTTCCAGTGCCATAATAGCTTATTTGATCAATGCAACCTGCCTTGTACACATCATTCTAGACACCACTTTATTAATGTTCTGTACAACTAGAAACATACAATACAGAAGAGGCCCATTGATCTATAGAGCCTGCACTGATAAAACCACTCTAAAGCTACATAAGCCCTACCTTCTAGCATTTGTCATGACATTCAAGGCTGTAGGCAAAGTGCTCATCTAAGTAAGTTTTAAAGGTTGTGAGGTTTCTTGCCACAACTACCCTTCCAGGTAGTGCATCCCAGATTTCCGTCAGCCTCTGGGTGAAAATATCTTCAAACACATCTGCTCTCACTTTAAAGGTGAATGGTACAGATTATGTCCCCTTGTTATTGACCCTTCAATTAAGGGGAACAGCAAATTTCTAGTCAACCTATTCATGCCCCTAATAATCTTATGATCCTTCCTCAGCCTTTTCTGCTGTAAAGAAAACTACCTGAGCTTTTCCAGCCTCTTCATAAAGAAACTGCAATGTCCTAGCCAATATCCTGGTATATATCCTCTGCTTTAAAGGGGATGCAATCACAATCTTCCTAAAGTGGGGTGACCAGACCAGCAATGCATACAGTATTCCAGCTGTGGCTGAATCAAAGTTTTGTACAATTTCAGCATAACCTCCCTGCTCTCAGAATCTACGTCACATCTGATAAAGGCAAGTGTCCCTTTTGACTACCCTATTAACCAGTCCTACTGCCTCCAGAGGTCTGTGGTCAAGCACCTTAAAATCCCTCTGCTTCTCTGAGCTTCCTAATGTCCTGCCATTTGGTGAATACTGCTTTGGTTACTTTCTCCGAAGTGTTGCACCTCACTTTTTTTTTAGTTTTTATTAGATTCCCTACAGTGTGGAAACAGGCCCTTCGGCCCAACCAGTCCACACCGACCCCTCCAAAGAGTAACCCACCCAGATCCATTTATCTGCCACTGAACTGACCAGTCTGTCTATATTCACCTTAATGTAGGAATGGAAAAGTGTGGCACTGGAAAAGCACAGAAGGTCACACACCATCTACAAAGCAGGAATGTAAGCCCTTCATCAGAATATGTGTGTGTGTTGGGGGGGGGGTGGTGGTGGTGGGGGTGGTTCTAAGGGAACTGGGAACTGTCCTAAATGTCATTTTTCCTTCTCACTCCACCCTCTCCTTTGACCTATCATCATCACTCCCACCTGCATCTACCTATCACCTTCCCAGCTACCTTACCCCCACCCTCCTATTTATCTCCCAGCTCCCTTTCTGCCCCACCCCACATTCCTGATGAAGGGTTTATGCCCAAAATGTTGATTCTCCTGCTCCTCTGATGCTGCTTGACTTACTGTGCTTTTCCCGTCCTCACTTTCCTGTAACGTAAGACCTCCTTACTCCACAAACCTAGTCATCATTCCCCCTCCCCAGCTCCCCCACACATGCGCACACGGTTATAGATATCACCAGCCTCCATTTCCTACAACTAAGCTGATTTTGGATCCAACTTATCCTGGATCCCATGTGCCTTTCCCCTCTTTATCAGTCTTTCACTTTGTCAAAGGCTCTGCGAAAATCCATATAAACTGCATCAGCTACACTACACTCATCGACACATTTGGTCACTTCCTCAAAAAATTAATTCCAGCTTAACCTTGACCTCCCGTGACAAAGCCATGCTGACTATACATGATCAAACTTTGCCTCTCCAAAGGGGAAATTAATTCTCTATTTCAGAATTTTCTTCCATTAATGAGAGACTCACTGCCTGTAATTCTTGATTTATCTTTAGGCCCCTTCTTATAGAATCATTCAAGACATCACTATTTCCCTGAAAAAGTGAAACCTCTGACACCTCTTCTGTAGCCAGAGAAGAATTAAAAATTTGGGTTAGAGCCCTATAATTGCCTCTTGTCTCACACAGCAACCTGGTTTAGAACTCATTTGGATCTGGGGATTTGTCCACTTTTCAGCGTGCCAGAATCTCCAATACTTCTTTGTTCTGTCAAACTGCTTAAGAACCTCACTGTCCGTCTTTCTGAATTCAAACCCTACATCCTCCTCCTCCAAATACAGATGTGAAACATTCATTTAATACCCTACCAATATCCTGCAGCACTACTCGTACATTCCCCCCCCCTTGGTACTGATTTGGCCCCATTTTTTCCATGGTTATGCTCTTTCTCTAGATACAGATTATTTTGGAATACTCTCTAATCTTACCCACCAGTGCTTTTGCATGCCCCGTCTTTGCTTTCCTAAGTGCTTTCTTAAGTTTCTCCTTGGAGCCTCAAGTATTCAGTTATCAATCACCTGAAGCCTCAATAAAGCGTTAGTTACTCCTATTGAAGCTTAACTAGTGGGAGTTACCACAGCTCTGTTTAAGAAAGGGCCTGTTGAAAATGCATGATCAGTAAGTTTTGAACAGTCAGGAAGGAGAGATCACAACCACAGAGAGAGACACACAGACAGCCCAAGAATAGATAGTTTGAGAAATTGGAAGGTGACAGAATTCAGTGCAGAGGGGAAGAGGTGTGTTTTGCTTGTTTTTTGGCTCATAGTTTGCAAGGTTCTTTAACAGGCTAAATTAAAGGCCAGGGACAGGGACCCAACACAAAAATCACAGGTAAACTGTAACTACTCATATTATTACTATCTATTAGAGGTTACTTTCAGATTGAAGGTAAGTGGGATAAATAATTACAGGCAAAAAAATTAACGATTGGTATGATTTTTTTAAAATTAAGAAATAGAGATGCCAGGAAATGTGTTGTAATTGCAAGACGTGCGAGCTGGTGAATCTCATTCATACTGACCACACTTGTAATAAATGTTGGTTGTTTGAGAAACTCTGGCTCAGTTGATGAGCTGGAGTCTGAGCTTCAAGCACTGCAACACGTCAGGGAGGGGGAAGAGTTACCTGGATGCTGTGTTTCAGGACACAATCACATCCCTTAGATTAACGACTTCCAAGTTGGTCAGGGATAGGAGAGTGACTACAAATGAGATAGGTAGAGGGATCCAGGAAATAGTGCTGAAGCAGCCTTAGCTCTGAGCTCATCTAACAGGTTTGAGATTCTTAATCCGTGTGGATGAGAGTGGCAGCTTCAGGGAGGATGAGGGAACTGACCGTCTAGAAGGTCATCAGCCGCCATTTCCACTACCTTCATCGAGATGTCACCACCAGACACACATTCCCCTTCCCTCCCTTGTCTGCCTTCTGCAGGGATCATTCCCTCTGGGACACCCTGGTCCACTCTTCCTTCACTCCCAACAACCCCCCCCCCCCACTTCCCAACCCCCCCAGTCCAACGGCACCTTCCCCTGCAACCACTGAAGGTGTGACACCTGCCCATTTACCTCCTCCCTTCTTAGTATCCAAGGGCCCAAATATACCTTCCTGCACTTTACCTGCACTTCTCACAATCTAGTCGACTGCATCCGTTGCTCATATTGGGGAATCGAAGCATAGACTGGGTGACCGCTTTGCAGAACATCTACGTGCTGCTCACAAAAAAGACCCCGAGCTCCCAGTTGCCTGCTACTTTTAACACCCGACCTGTTCCCTGGCCAGCATCTCTGTCTCCGGTTTGCTGCAGTTTCTAGTGAAGCTCAATGTGAGCTGGAAGAATAACACTTCATTTTCTGCTTGGGGACCCTGCAGTCCTACGGACTTAATATCGAGTTCAGTAATTTTAGAGTCTGAACTCGGCCATATCCTTGCCCCCATCCCCACACACCAGGCCTTGTTATCACATGGTCTGCGATTACACGCTACCTATTGTTAGCCAGTAACAGTCTCCATTAACAGCTATTCACTCTCCTAGCCAGATCATTGTCGACTCCTTTGTCTATCCAACCATTCTTCTCTCTCTTTCACCTCTACCTATCGTTTAGTCCTTACCCCCTCCCCCGCAGCTATCTTTTGCATAAAAACTGACTTTTTCCTAGCTACCATCAGTTCTGAGGAAGGGTCACTGAAACAGATGCTGCCTGACCTGCTGAGCTTTTCCAGCAACTTATGTTTTTGTTAAGGTTCTGGTCAGACTGCACTTGGAACGTTGAGAGTAGTTTCAGGCCCTGTATCTAAGGATGGATGTGCTGGCATTGGAGAGGCTCCAGAGGAGGTTTACAAAAGTGATCCCAGTGATGAAGGGCTTGTCATATGAGGAGTGGTTGAGGACTCTGGACCTGTACCCGACGGAGTTTAGAGGGACTGGGGGGGATGGGGTATCTAATTGAAACTTCCACAATACTGAGAGGCCTGGGTAGACTAGACATGGAGAAGATAGTTCCACTAGTACATGCGGGCACGTCCCCAGAGAGGAATTTCTTCAGCGAGAGGGTTGTGGACCTGTGGAACTCATTGCCACAGAAAACTATGGAGGCCAAGTCATTGAGTAGCTTTAAAATAGATAGAATGAAAGATTACGAAGAGAAGGCAGGAGAATGGGGTTGAGAAACCTATCAGCCATGATTGAATGGCAGAGTGGACTCAATGGGCAGGGGTCTCAAAATGTTAGCTCTGCTTTCTCCCCAAAGACTCTGCCAGACCTGATGAGTTTCACGAGCAATTTCTCTGACATCTGCAGTTATAGAGGCATAGAGATGTATAGCATGGAAACAGATCCTTCGGTCCAACCCGTATATGCCGACCAGATATCCGAACCCAATCTAGTCCCACCTGCTAGCACCCGGCCCATATTCCTCCAAACTCTTCCTATTCATATACCCATCCAAATGTTGCAATTGTACCAGCCTCCACCACTTCCTCTGGGAGCTCATTCCATACACGTACCACCCTCTGAGTGAACAGTTGCCCCTTAGGTCTCTTTTATATCTTTCCCCTCTCACCCTAAACCTATGCCCTCTAGTTCTGGACACCCCCACTCCAGGAAAAAGACTTTGTCTATTTACCCTATCCATGCCCCTCATGATTCTGTAAACCTCTATAGGGTCACCCCTCAGCCTCCGACGCTCCAGGGAAAACAGCCCCAGCCTGTTCAGCCTCTCTCCCTACAGCTCAAATCCTCCAACTCTGGCAACATCCTTGTAAATCTTTTCTGAACCCTTTCAAGTTTCAGAACATCTTTCCGATAGAAGGAGACCAGAATTGCATGCAATATTCCAACAGTGGTCTAACCAAGGTCCTGTAC
This sequence comes from Chiloscyllium plagiosum, assembly GCF_004010195.1. Taxonomy (NCBI): domain Eukaryota; kingdom Metazoa; phylum Chordata; class Chondrichthyes; order Orectolobiformes; family Hemiscylliidae; genus Chiloscyllium; species Chiloscyllium plagiosum. The sequence goes on from NC_057740.1 coordinate 16,482,973, forward strand.
AGCCGCAACATGACCTCCCAACTCCTGTACTCAATACTCTGACCAATAAAGGAAAGCATACCAAACGCCGCCTTCATTATCCTATCTACCTGCGACTCCACTTTCAAGGAGCTATGAACTTGCACTCCAGGGTCTGTTTGTTCAGCAACTCTCCCTAGGACCTTAGCATTAAGTGTATAGGTCATGCTAAATTTGCTTTCCCAAAATGCAGCACCTCGCAATTATCTGAATTAAACCCCATCTGCCACTTCTCAGCCCATTGGCCCATCTGATCAAGATCCCATTGTAATCTGAGGTAACCTTCTTCGCTGTCCACTACACCTCTAATTTTGGTGTCATCTGAAAATTTACTAACTATGCCTCTTATGCTCACATCCAAATCATTTATATGAATGACGAAAAGTAGTGGACTCAGCACTGATTCTTGTAGTACTCCACTGGTCACAGGCCTCCAGTCTGAGAAACAACCCTCCACCACCACCCTCTGTCTTCTACCTTTGAGCCAGTTCTGTATCCAAATGGTTAGTTCTCCCTGTATTCCGTGAGATTTAACCTTGCTCACCAGTCTCCCACGGGGAACTTTGTCGAATGCCTTACTGAAGTCCATATAGATCACATCTACCGGTCTGCCCTCAACAATCCTCTTTGTTACTTCTTCAAAAAACTCAATCAAGTTTGTGAGACATGATTTCCCATGCACAAAGCCAAGTTGGCTATCCCTAACCAGTCCTTGCCTTTCCAAATACATGTACATCCTGTACTTCAGGATTCCCTCCAACAACTTGCCCACCACCAACGTCATGCTCACTGGTCTATAGTTCCCTGGCTGTCCTTCTTAAACAGAGGCACCACATTAGCCAACCGCCAGTCTTCTGGCACCTCACCTGTGACTATCGGTGATACAAATATCTCAGTAAGAGGCCCAGCAATCACTTCCCTAGCTTCCCACAGAGTTGTAGGGTACACCTGATCAGGTCCTGGGGATTTATCCATCTTCATACGTTTCAAGACATCCAACACTTCCTTTCCTGTAATATGGACATAGATAAGCTGCAGAGCTGGGCTGAGAGGTGGCAAATGGAGTTTAATGTGGACAAGTGTGAGGTGATTCACTTTGGTCGGAGTAACCGGAATGCAAAGTATTGGGCTAATGGTAAGATTTTTGGTAGTGTGGATGAGCAGAGAGATCTCGGTGTCCAGGTACACAGATCCTTGAAGGTTGACAGGGTTGTTAAGAAGACGGAAATGTGTTGCTGGAGAAGCGCAGCAGGTCAGGCAGCATCTAGGGAACAGGAGAATCGACGTTTCGGGCATTAGCCCTTCTTCAGGAAGAAGGGCTAAAGCCCGAAACGTCGATTCTCCTGTTCCCTAGATGCTGCCTGACCTGCTGCGCTTCTCCAGCAACACATTTCCGTCTCTGATCTCCAGCATCTGCAGACCTCATTTTCTCTTCAAAGGGTTGTTAAGAAGGCATACAGTGTTTTAGCTTTTATTAATAGAGGGATTGAGTTCCAGAACCATGAGGTTATGCTACAGCTGTACAAAACTCTGGTGTGGCCGCACTTGGAGGTCTGGTCACCACATTATAAGAAGGATGTGGAAGCTTTGGAAAGGGTGCAGAGGAGATTTACTAGGATATTGCCTGGTATGGAGGGAAGGTCTTACGAGGAAAAGTTGAGGGACTTGAGGCTGTTTTCGTTGGAGAGAAGAAGGTTGAGAAGTGACTTAATAGAGACATATAAGATAATTAGAGGGTTAGATAGGGTGGACAGGGAGGGCCTTTTTCCAAGTATGGTGATGGCGAGCAACGAGAGGGCATAGCTTTAAATTGAGGGGTGATAGATATAGGACAGATGTCAGAGGTAGTTTCTTTACTCAGAGAGTAGTAAGGTTATGGAATGCTTTGCCTGCAATGATAGTAGATTCGCCAACTTTAAGTGCATTTAAGTCGTCATTGGACAAGCATATGGACGTACATGGAATAGTGTAGGTTAGATGGGCTTCAGATTGGTGTGACAGGTCGGCGCAACATCGAGGGCCGAAGGACCTGTACTGCACTGTAATGTTCTATGTTCTATGGACATTTTTCAAGATGTCACCATCTATTTCTCTGCATTGTATATCCTCCATATCCTTTTCCACAGTAAACACTGATGCAAAATACTCGTTTAGTATCTCCCCCAGTTCCTGCGGCTCCACAAAAAGGCCGCCTTGCTGATCTTTGAGGGGCCCTATTCTCTCCCCAGTTACACTTTTGTCCTTAATGTATTTGTAAAAACCCTTTGCATTCTCCTTAATTCTATTTGCCAAATCTATCTCATGTCTCCTTTTTGCCCTATCTGATCTCATTAAGATTTTCTGAATGTCTTGCTATGATCTCCTTAATAGTCGATTTTGAATTTTCCCTATGATCTATGTAAGACTAATAAGCCTTTTACTTGTTCCTTTCTGTTTCCCTCCTTTTTTGAATTGAGTCTCATTTGCTGTTTCCAAACTGATAGGACCTTTTCAGAATCTGGGGAGTTTTGAAAATTAAAACCAAAGCATCTACTATCTCAGCAGTCACTTGCTTTAAAAATGTATGATGAAATCCAATAGGGCCAAGACACTTATCATTTTATCAGTTCTAATAATTTTCTCAGTACTCTTTCATTGATTGTTTTCTATTCTTGCTCCTTTTTTCTTTGATTGACAATTATTTCTAGGGTCAAAAAGTGTGATGCTGGAAAAGCACAGCCGGTCAGGCAGCATCTGAGGAGCAGGATAGTTGACGTTTCTAGCATAAGCTTTTCATTAGGAATGCTTTTCTTGAAATGTTGACTCTTCTGCTCCTCGGATGCTGCCTGACCTGCTGTGCTTTTCCAGCGCCATACTTTTTGACTCTGATCTCCAGAATCTGCAGTCCTCACTTTCTCCTAATTATTTCTAGGGTATTATCCTCTATAGAGAACACAAATGTCAACAATCTGTTTAGTTCATCTGCTATTTCCTAATTTTCCATTATTAATTAGATTCTCTCTGGAAGACCACATTCACTTTACTTATTATATTTGCCTTTTTAGTTTGAGACTTAATGCAAAATGTTTGATTCTTAATCCTCTGTATTGAAAGAAAATGGTACAATGTTTCATACTACTGTCTGGTTTTTACACCTGGCTTAGCATCAGCGCATGGAGTGATCTCTAACTGGATGAGGGGCTAAGGAGGACACTGACAGAACAGTTGGCTCTGTAGAGGTGATTCAAGGTGTTAGAGTCATAGAGATGTACAGCACGGAAACAGATCCTTCGGTCCAACCTGTCCATGCTGATCAGACATCCCAACCCAATCTAGTCCCACCTGACAGTACCCGGCCCATATCCCTCCAAACCCTTCCTAATCATATATCCATCCAAATGCCTCTTAAATGTTGCAATTGTACCAGCCTCCACCACTTTATCTGGCAGCTCATTCCATATACATACCACTCTCTGAAAAAGTTTCCCCTTATGTCTCTTTTATATCTTTCCCCTCTCACCCTAAACCTATGCCCTTTAGTTCTGGACTCCCTGACCCCAGGAAAAAGGCTTTGTCTATTTATCCTATCCATGTCCCTCATGATTTTATAAACCTCTACAAGGGCACCCCTCAGCCTCCGACGCTCCAAGGAAAACAGCCCTAGCTTATTCGACCCCTCTCTATAGCTCAAATCCTCCAACCGTGGCAACATTCTTGTAAAACATTTTCTGAACCCTTTCAAGTTTCACAACATCTTTCTAATAGGAAGGAAACCAGAATTGCACACAAAATTCCAACAGTGGCCGAATCAAGGCCCTGTGCAGCCACAACATGACCTCCCAACTCCTGTACTCAATACTCTCACCAATAAAGGTCTCCTGAATGGGATTTGTGGCACATGCATACACTTCAAGTGCTGGCTACACTGGCTGTTATTTTGATGTTATTATGTGATACTATCTAGCCACCTCATCTTCAGTATTTTTTCAAAAGTCTCTGAGTCATGTTGTATTTGTTCTGCTATAAGTGAAGAACACTTGGCTGTGTTCCAATTCTCATTTTCCTCAATTACATGAAGGATGTATGAAAAGTGACTTATTGTTGCTGCCCTTTGTAGTTACTTACTGAAAGGTGAGTAGCAGCTGAATCACTGCAGAATGTAGATAAGGCAGGATTGAAGCATCTGGTGAATACATGATCAAATATCTTCAACCCTAAGAGGACAAGGACTCTGACATTCGTAGGCTTTGTGCCTTTTTATAGCACTGTGCCTTTTTGTCTCCTGAATGGGATAGGTGGCACATGCATACACTTCCAGTGCTGCTACACTGCGTGTCATTTTGATGAGGGGGTCAATGAACAGAGTCGCACACAGTCCATGATCAATAGCAGCATATGATGCAGATTTAATGTCAATGCATTAATTTTAGAACTCAGTGATTGAACTAAAACCTTTTAACCTTCACGTCCCTACCCCCACACCCATTCAGTGTGACTTAGATAGATCTGCAAATAAGTGTTTGGTTTCTAGAGTTAGTTAAAGTTCAGGGTGTGGTGTGGCACCTTCTGAAGGACTTCTTACTGACTTCAAGGTTTCCACTCAGGTACTTGTTCCTAGGCACGGGTGCACTATTTTCCAATCCCCCCTTAACCTATACCACAATAGGGCGAGCCAGCCTAGGTGATACAGAACAAGGAAAAAATGACGAGCTCCCAGTCAGAGACTCCATCAGCTCAGGGGGTTGAGGGAACAATTCACCCATCTGAATCTTAGTAAGGAACAGTTCTCAAATATTTCTGCTTTATTAAGAAGGTCCTATCTCAGCCATGAGTACAGCGTTTGAGAAGGGCTGGGCTGGCATTGCCAGGTCCTGCAAAGGTCGCTGTGTCCATACGTTTTATCCAACTGGTGTTTGAACAGGCAGTGTTTGAACTACTTTTGTCTCTGGCATTGGCTGCAGTCTGCCTTACACAGTGCAGATCCCACCTCTAACCTATCCTCTGAAGTACTCACAATGTTCATGTAGAGTCATAGAGCTGTACAGCATGCAAACAGACCCTTTGGTCCAACTTGTCCATACCAACCAGATATCCTAAATTAATGTTGTCCCATTTGCCAGCACTTAGACCATATTCCTCTAAATCCTTCCTCTCCATATAGCCTTTTAAATGTTGTAATTGTACCAGTCTCCACCACTTCTTCTGGCAGCTCGTTTTGTACGTACACGACCCTCTGTGTGAAAAGGTTGCCCCTTAGGTGCCTTTTATATCTTTCCCCTCTCATCCTAAACCTATGCCCTCTAGTTCTGGACTCCCCCACTCCAGGGAAATGACCTTGTCTATTTATCCTGTCCATGCCCCTCATGATTTTATAAACCACTCTAAGGTCATCCCTCAGCCTCTGACGCCCGAGGGAAACAGCCCCAGCCTATTCAGCCACTCCGTATAGCTCAACTCCTCCAACCCTGGCAACATCTTTGTATATTTTTCTGAACCTTTTCTGAGCTAGTACTGTGAATGTGAAAACGTGACATAAGAACCATGAGCAGGAGTCAGCAATTCAGCTCCTGGAGCCTGCTCCTCCATTTAATACAGCCATGGCTAATCGCATCCCAACCTTGACTTCCTGCCTGATCCCCTTAACCCTTTAACTGTATACTAATTTAAAAACTGTCTAACTCCTCCTTAAACTTATTCAGTATCCCAGCATCCATTGCACTGTGGTCTAGTGAATTCTGCAGATTCAAAACTTTTTGAGTGATGTAATTCCTCCTCTTCTCTGTTTTAAATCTGCCACTACTTAGCCTAAAGTTATGACCCCTCTTCATTCTAGATTGTCCCAGAAGAGGAAACATCCTCACTACATTAACTTTGTCAGTCCCCTTTAGCATCTAATATACCTCCATTAGATCTCATCTCATCCTCCTAAACTCTAGTCAGTATAGGCCCAAAGTGCTCAATTTCTGAAGAGAAGTCTTTTGTTCCTGGAGTTAATTTAGTGAACCTTCTGTGAACTGGCACCAAAGCAATTACATCCTTCATCAAGGGGTACAAACTGTATGGAGTACTCCAGTTGCAGTCTTACCAATGTCTTGCACAGTTACAACAACACCTCCTGCTGTTTATATTCCATTCCTTTCGCAGTAAATGCTGAAATTCTATTTGCCTGACTTGCTACATGTTGTATCTGTATACTGGCAGCCTGTAGTTCATGCACCCGGATATCTCTGCACCAAAACATTTTGAAGTTTCTCTCCATTTAAATCTTCAGACAGGAACTTAGTTTCACTGTCTTCCTCTCCTGGCTCTTTTACTACTGCCATTCCCGAGTCTCTGCAAGGAAAGCAGCAGAAGGATAAAATAGTATTGAAGGGAATATGGGGAAGCAAGCGATTTCTATTTAGACCATCTGAAACTTGTAAAGAAGAGATTCTGGAACAGAAGAAAGTGAAATGTGAGGAGGAATATACTTGACTAAGTGAAAACTGTTAGCCTCACCACTGGCCACAGTCTTAGTCATGGCTATTGTAATGATAATGACCATTTTGATGGAGATAACGATGTCCCTATATTAACTGTCTGTATTTCTGCAGACTGCTCATGTTCTATTCAGCTTACTTTCCTGCCTATCTTTGTGTCATTAGCAAATGTAACAACCATTCATCTGATTACTTCATCCAAGTCATTGATTTAGAAAATAAGTGGTTGAGAGCCTGGTACTGATCTCTGTTTCCTTCCATTTATCACATATTGCTGATCTGGAAATGACCCATTTATGCCTAGACTGTCTCCTGAATAGATTCCCTACAGTGTGGAAACAGGCCCTTCAGCTCCACAAGTCCACACCAACCCTCTGAAGAGTGACCCATTTCCCTTTGACTAATGCACCTAACACTATGGACAATTTAGCATGGCCAATTCACCTAACTTGCACATCTTTGGACTGTGGGAGGAAACCAGAGTACCAGGAGGAGACACACGCAGACACGGCGAGAATGTACAAACTCCACACAGATAATCGCCCAAGGCTAGAATTGAACCTGGGTCCCTGGTACTGCGAGGCAGCAGTGCTAACCACTGAGCCACCAAATCTTTTGTTTCGTGTAGTAATCTTTAATGTGGCAACTTATCCAATGCCTTCTGGAAATCTAAGTACACCACATTCACAGGTTTCCCTCACCTTCATTGCTTGATATTTCACCAAAGAACCACAATAAATTGGTCAATAATGCTTTCTTTTTCACAAAACCAGTTGACTAAGTCTGATTCCATTGAGATTTTGATTTCCCTGCTATAATCTTCCTAAAAATAGATTCCAGCACTTAACTAAAAACAATTTTTTTAATTAACTGACCTGTAGTTTCCTGCTCTGTCTCCCCCTTTTCTTGAAAAGAGGAGTAATATTTGCTTTTTTTCCCAATCTGATGGGATTTTTCTAAAATCTCGGATATTTTGGAAAATCAAGACTAGTTCATTTATTATTTCAACAGCCCCTTCTTTTACCCCCAGTTAAAATCCTTCAAGAGCAGATTCGTCATCTTTTAATTCTAATGATTTTCTCAGTTTTCTGTCCCTGGTGATTGTATTGTCATTCCTTATATTATTAATTCCCCTGACTCGGTCTCTGAGCATTGGTCATTCACTTTTTTCTTTTTGCATTAACTGTACGCACACTGTCTGTTTTTATATTTCAGGCTAGCTTTCTATGCTCCTCTAATTTCTTCTTCATTATTCTTTCTCATTGTTTGCAGTTTTTTTTTAATACTCTGTCCAATCTTCTGACCTGTTACTACTCAGTGCAGAATTATATGCTGTTTCTTTCAATTTGATATGATCTTTAACATCCAAGTGTGAAGACCATTTGAGCGGTTTTATCACTGGACTGTTAATCCAGAGCCACAGCGATGTGGTTAACTTTTAACTGCCCTCTGGGGAATTAAGAATGAGCAATAAATATCGGCCTAGCCAGTGAAGCCCTCATCCTGTGAATGAAAAAGTATTTAAATTTCTAAGGAAAACTTAACTTTAGTGACCTTATAGAGGTTTACAAAATTAAGAGGGGCATGGATAGGGTAAATAGGCAAAGTCTTTTCCCTGGGGTCAGGGAGTCCAGAACTAGAGGGCATACATTTAGGGTGAGAGGGGAAAGATATAAAAGAGACCTAAGGAGCAACCTTTTCTCACAGAGGGTGGTACGTGTTTGGAATGAGCTGCCAGAGGAGATGGTGGAGGCTGGTACAATTGCAACATTTAAGAGGCATTTGGATGGGTATATGAATAGGAAGGGTTTGGAGGGATAGGGGCCGGATGCTGGCAGGTGGGACTAGATTGGGTTGGGATATCTGGTCAGAATGGACAGGTTGGACCGAAGGGTCTGTTTCCATGCTGTACATCTCTATGACTCTATAATTGTGAGTGCTCGCAATCTTACATGCTTGCGCTGGTTAGTTGTGCTTTTTTAGATCTGTCTGACAGGCTATCAATGAACTAAATCTCTTGCTTCTGGGGCAGCCTGGTTAGCACTGCTGCCTCACAGCACCAGAGACCCTTGGAGAAAGTGAGGACTGAAGATGTTGGAGATCAGAGTCAAAAGGTGTGGTGCTGGAAAAGCACAGCAGGTTAGACAGCATCTGAGGAGCAGGAGAGTCGATGTTTCGGGCATAAGCCTTTCATCAGGAATGTAGGGGGGCTTCCAAGGGGGCTGTGAGATAAATAGGAGGGAGGTGGGGCTGGGGGGGAAGGTAGCTTGGAAGGTGATAGGAAGATGAAGGTGGAGGCTGATGGTGATAGGCCGGAACGGAGGGTGGACCAGATAGGTGGGAAGGAAGATGGAGGGGTAGGACAGTTCAAAAGGGTGGTGCCGAGTTTGAGGGTTGGATCTAGGATGAGGAGATGAGGAAACCAGTGAAGTTGACGTTGATGCCATGCAGTTGGAGGGTCCCAAGGCAGAAGGTGAGGTGTTCTTCTTCCAGGCATCAGGTGGCTTGGATTTGGTGGTGGAGTAGGCCCAGGACTTGAATGTCCTTGGCGGCGTGAGAGGGAGATTTGAAGTCATCGACCACAGGGTGGTGGGGTTGTTTGGTGTGTGTGTCCCGGAGATATTCTCTGAAATGTTCCGTAAGTAGAGGAGACCACATCAGGAGCAACAGACACAGTAGTTGAGGTGTTGGATGTACAGGAAAGTCTCTGCTGGATGTGGAAGGATCCTTTGGGGCCTTGGATGGAGGTGAGGGGGGAGGTGTAGGCACACAGGCTTTACACCTCATGCGGAGGCAAGGGAAGATGCCGGGAGTGGAGGGTGTGTTGGTCGGGGGCGTGGATCTATCGAGAGAGTTGTGGAGGGAATGGTCTCTGCAGTGCTTTGACCATTCCCTGCAGAGAGGGTGGGGTCTGACTATTGGTGGTTGACATAAGTTGATGAACTGTTCGATCTTTGCATGGGAGTACAAGGTGGCACCGATACAATCATCAATATAGCTGAGTAAAAGGTGGGGAATAGTGCCAGTTCTACAGAGCTATGAAAGTTGAACTATTCCATGTATCCGATGAAGAGGCAGACATAGCTGGGGTCCATGTGGGTGCCCATGGCTACCCCTTTGGTTTGAAGAAAGTGGGAAGATTCGAAAGAGAAGTTGTTGAGGTCCAGTTCAGCCAATTGAATGAGTGTGTCAGTGGCGAGGTACTGGTTGGGTCAGCAGGAGAGGAAGAAATGGAGCCCTTCATCATGGCGGATGGGCGTGTACAGGGACTGGATGTCCATGGTGAAGATGAGGCATTGGGAGCCGGGGAATAAAAGGTCATGGTGGAGGTAGAGGGTGTGCGTGATGTCCTGAATGTATGTGGGGAGTTCCTGGACCAAGAGGGACAGGACATTGTCAAAGTATGCAGAGATAAGTTCGGTGAGGCAGGAGGAGGTGTAGACGACGGGTTGGTCAGGTTTGTGAATTTTGGGTGAGAGGTAGAACCGGGCGGTGTGGAGGTCCCGGACTATGAGGTTGGAGGCTTTGGATGGGAGATTCCCCCGAGGGGATGAGGCTGTGGATGGTATGGGAGATGATAGTTTAGTGTTGGGCGGTGAGGTCGTGGTCGAGGGGGCAGTAGGACGAGATGTCCGTGAGTTGGTGCCTGACGTCAGCGGTGTACAACTTAGTCCAACCTGGCATCGCCATCTTCAACTGTCCTACCTGTCCACCTTCCTTCCCATCTATTCACTGCACCCTCCACTCCGACCTATCACCATCACCCCCCACTTGCCTCTATCTATAGCCTTCCATGCCACCTTACCCCCTCAGTCTCTGCCCCCTCCTATTTATCTCTCAGCACAGCCCCCCACCACATTCCTGATAAAGGGCTTATGCCCAAAATGTTGACTCTCGGATGCTGCCTGACCTCCTGTGCTTTTCCACTGCCATACATTTTGATCTTGATTCCACCCTTGGGCGACTGTGTGGAGTTTGCACACTTTCTCCATGTCTGCGTGGGTTTCCTCCCACAGTACAAAGATATGCAGGTTCAGTGGACTGGCCATGCTAAATTGCCCATAGCGTCCAGTAATGTGCAGGCTAGGTGGGTTACCATGGGATGACTTAATGGGCTGAATGGCCTGCTTCCATGCTGTAGTAATTCTTTGACTCTATTCTGCAATTAGAACCTAGCATCCAGACCAATGCACTGGACAAAGATATACCGCTGCATTTCAGGATTACTCTTTAATATTTAATCTAAAAGGTGGAATGTTGTTATCTGCCATTTCCCAGTGGTCATTGCAGTATTTGTGTATAAAGTTATTCCAAATCACTGTACTTTCAGAAAGCAACACAAATTTGTTAAGTTAGCTATAGCTGCCCCACCTTAATGTGCCCCTGTAAGTATCAGAAAATGTTAAAGCAGTTCAATACTTTTCAGTTACAAACTTGACTGTTATGTGCTGTAAAGCAAAACATCATATGCAATTTCTATTCACTGGTTTAAAAAATGGATATTTGACATGGACCCCAAAAAGCTAATAGATCATCAGGAACCTCAGGGACTGTTTGTGGGCTTGACCTTTACTGACACACAATCCATCTGTCTTGAGACGACGAGTATATCTCAGGAATCAAAGCCACTGCAGTGCTTTGAGGAATCACTTTTCACTCAATGACTTTGATTTGGGTCTCTTAATACTGAAAAATGTCCCAAGAAGCTTCCTGTGAAATCTTGCCACTTATATTAATTAGGAGACATTCAGTTCTGATAAAAGTGTCAATCTCTATTAGTCCCCCTTGTCCATAGTTTGACAGTTATGTTAAAAATTTAAAATGCTTGAGAATTTGTGTCTGTACTGATGTGTAATGATACATGGTTTAATTGCTCCAGGAAAATACTTTATTAATTTAGCTCCCTGCTGGAAAGTACTGAGAGTTGTATAAATTGCCACAATATGTAGATTTGTGATATTTTAGGATTTTTAAAAAAATTAATCGTTTTCCTTAATTTGTTACAATCGATTTTCTTATTTAGATGAATTAAGATTTCAGCAGTTTTTATTTGTAATGCCTATTTGATTCTGGAAGAGGAAAAATCTAATTATTCTCTTTCAACATTGAACTTAGCTTCATTTTAGTTCTCAATTAATCCATATGAATCTTGCATCAAAAACAGAAAATGCTGCAAATTCTCAGCAGTTCTTGCATTATCTATGGATGCAGAAACAGGGTTAACCATTCAAGGCAATAATCTTTCATCACAAGTAGAAAGGTTTGGGATATGAACATGTTTTAACCAAGTGCAGATATAGAGCAAGGGAATGGAGGAAAGGAATAAGTGATCTCATGTTTGAAGATGCAAAGGAATGCTTGTACTTGGCAAAAGGAAATTGTAATAGACAAGTAAAGAAATAAAAGGAGGATCTAGAGGTGATGAAAATAGCAGTAGCAAAATTCTTACTTCTGTGTCCATTCAAAATGGGACTGATGTTTGCGACCTGAAATTGTTGAATGTAGTGTCGAGTTGGGTCGATAAAAATGTATAATTAAAAGATGAAATGTTATTCCTGAAGTTTACATTGAGATACATTGGAACAGGGTAAGAAGCTGAGGACGGAGATCAGATTGCAAGGGAATGGATAGTAATTATAATGATAGGTAACTCGAAACTTGGAATCATTTTTGAGGGCTAAATAGAAGAGCTCAGCAAATGCACCTTATCAGTAGAGTGTCTCCTTTTAAAAGCAGACAGTACCGTATATTAAATTGAAATAAAAGTATAAGTTAATCATTGTTTCACTTGGGGTCCCAGACAGTGGGAATGGAAGGTCTGGCAAAGTACTGCTGGAAAGGGAAGGGGTATTAGAGGTGACTGAAAAGTAGACTATTGTGTTGTGGAAAGAATATTTCTTTTGAAATGGTGGTGGGCACCAAACAGCAGTTGGAAAATGATGGGTGTGAAAGTTGGTCAGGTTGAAGCTTTGGAGAAAATGAACCATTTTGTGATTCTGTGAGGGAGGGGAAGGGGTGAAAGCAGAGATATAAGAAACAGAATAGACATAGAAGCCATGTCAGAAATACTACCATGGAAGGTAGCATCATTAGAGCAGATGCAATGGATACAGAGAAACTATTAAATGGAATAGAATCCATTCTGAAAAAGGTTTAGGAGGAATAGTAATCAAGGTAGCCATAGGAGTCAATAGATATCGGTTGACAATCTTTTCTTGGAAAATGTAGATAGAAAAAATGTGGGAGGGAAGAGTTGGCGATGAGCAATGAATGTAATGGTGGAGTGGAAACACACTGGAGAAAGAGCGGACCGCGATGGAAGTGGATAAAACAATATTTCACCTGTCCCAAGGAAAGTCAGATATGGCTGGGAACCAGTACAACAGCAAAATACTGTAGGTGCTGAAAATGTGAAACAAAATAAAATAAATGTGGGGAGGGACAGAGTTAATCTTTAATGTCTGAGACTTTTAAGCAGAATGCATTAATATTTTCCGTTAGGAAATTGATGATTGAAGGAGCTCCCAGTGAGGGTGAGCTTTCAGTAAATATGGGTTGGGAGCTGGAGTTCCCCTTCTCTCCACGGTCTACATTCAGGTTTGAAAATTGACCAAACATGCTTCCCTTGTACGTAGCTGGCTTACCCAAGGTTTGGTTTCATTGACTGTTAGCTGCCTTCAGGAAGGTGGCAGCAGGGTAGGTAGGAAGTGATTGGGCTCCTGAGCCCAGATGCTTCTGATCACCAGGTCTGCCACATCCTTCTTTTTTAAACTTTTTCATTTATTTATGGTTAACATAAAAATTCATCTTTCCTTCTTTTCTTGGCTTTGATGGAGGAAGGATGATTTGGGAGGCTGTTGCAGTGGTGAAGGTGGTGTGGTCCGTTCCTCATGGCCATTGCAGCCACATCCTGGTGGGTCCTATGGAGCGATGGACTACTTCAGCATCTTCAGCGGGAAGGGTTCAGCCCAGGATTCCAAATCCTGGGATTCCTTGAGGCAGCTTCAGATGTGTCTTCCGTCCCGGGATTCCAACAGCCAGAGATTTGGCAGCTCCCATGTTGCTTTCTGCAGCAGTGGAGAATGTGGTTCCTGTCTTTTCCTTCGCCTTGGGAACCCATGAGCTGTGAATTGAACAAAGATTGACTTTGGCTTAATTTTTTTATATATGATTTCTGTTATAATATAGGTATGTCAACTTAAATACTTTTAGATTAGATTACTTACAGTGTGAAAAGAGGCCCTTCGGCCCAACAAGTCCACACCGGCCCGCTGAAGCGCAACCCACCCAGACTCATTCCCCTACATTTACCCCTGCACCTAACACTACAGGCAATTCAGCATGGCCAATTTACCTGACCTGCACATTTTTGGACTGTGGGAGGAAACCGGAGCACCCGGAGGAAACCCACGCAGACACAGGGAAAATGTGCAAACTCCATACAGTCAATCGCCCGAGGCGGGAATTGAACCCAGGTCTCTGGTGCTGTGAGGCAGCAGTGCTAGCCACTGTGCCGCCCACTTATTTTATTTTTCATTTTTGTTTTCACTGCATTTTTTGTAGAACTACAGGTGACAATAAATTACTGTTCTATTCTAGGTGAAAATAAGTTTGAAATAGAGGCCTCAGACAGACATCAAGTTCCTTATTTACTTATGAAAATGATATGTTATTTGTTCTAAGTGTTACCTGTGACAACAATTTTGTGTCCTTCAACAATATGGAGCCACCTGCACTGTTTGGTAGGTATTTGTGTACTTGCAGTTCGCTTTAATAGGCCAGATATCACCTTCTAATATGGATGCTGTACGGCATCTGAACCATACTGAGCAACAGAAAAAACCTTGTTTCTTCAAAATCTATTGTTAGAAGTCTCAACCCTCAGAGTCAAATCTTAATCCTAGAATCTGAACTCTGTAAATGAAGAGATCTGTCAACGTTTACAGTTACATTGTTAAAGTTTAAATTTAATGGGATTGTTTGCTAATTTATGTACTGAATATTATAGGCAGCCGCAGAAAATTGAAAGTCTTGCTTTCCTTAATTGACATGAAAACCTCAAGCAACTCTCTTTGTTCCAACAAGGATGTTGCCAGGGTTGGAGGATTTGAGCTACAGGGAGAGGCTGAACAGGCTGGGGCTGTTTTCCCTGGAGCGTCGGAGGTTAAGGGGTGACCTTATAGAACTTTACAAAATTATGAGGGGCATTTCACACAGAGGGTGGTACATGTATGGAATGAGCTGCCAGAGGAAGTGGTGGAGGCTGGTACAATTGCAACATTTAAAAGGCATTTGGATGGGTATATGAATAGGAAGGGTTTGGAGGGATAAGGGCCAGGTGCTGGCAGGTGGGACGAGATTGGGTTGGGATATCTGATTGGCATGGACGGGTTGGACTGAAGGGTTTGTTTCCATGCTGTACATCTCTATGACTCTAAGAGACACCATGCAAAATTATTTATGCTGCATTTATTAAAGCAGCTTCATTTATAACATGGCATGAGAATGACTGAAGAAGGTGTACTTTTTACTGCTAAAAATAGGAACAGGAGGCGGCTGTTCAGTCCCTCGAGCCATTTGATAGGATTATGGCTGATCTGACACTCCTTATGTCCACTTTCCTGCCCTTTACCCATAACCCATAGATTCTGCTACTGATCCAGAATCAATGTCTCTCGGCTATAAATATACAAACGGACTCTGGCCTCTTGGCTCTCTGTGCCAAGGAGTTCTAAAGTTTGTCAGTACTCAGAAAGCAGAAATGACCTGGGCAGCAGGCTGCTTACTTTGTGGAGCTGATCAAGTTTCCAGTGATTCCCATCAATTCTCTGCCAACTGTCAAAGAATGAATATTACAACAGGCCATTCAGCCCAACAGGTCCATAATGGTCCCATCTCTCTAACTACAAATGGGACCTGTCCCAGTGACAAGTGACATTTGGTACATCATCGATATATAGGTGAGCATATTGAAATTATATTTTAAAATCAAGGGATATGGGGATTAGCTGGGAAATTGGAGTTGAAGCAGATTGTCTAAGATAATTAATAATGGAGCAGGCTCAAGGAGAGGTATAGCCCATTACTGCTCCTCCTTATGTTTCTGTTACAGGAACGTATCATGAGATGTGTTTACTCACTGCAACAGGGATACCTGTAGACAGGCAATTTAAAACTGCAACAAAACCAAAAAACTGCAGACATTGAAAGTCTGAAATTACACACGAACTGCTGGAGAAACTCAGCAGGTCTGGCAGCAGCTGTGGAGAGAAAAACAGAATTTATGTTTCGAATTAGTATGACTTTTGCAGTTTCAAAGAAGAGTCCTTTCTGACTCGAAACATTAACTCTGTTTCTCTCTCCACAGGTTTGGCAGCATCTGTTTTTGATTTACTTTAGAACTTAAATAGTCCAAAAGCAAAGACTTTAGGATTTTTCACTCTTAAAAAAGCTGGAACCTCCTCAACACTGAAATGGTTACAGACAGCGCGATGGCTCTGGAAAACGTTTGCACTCTACCATGCTCTTCCAGGTGGAGTCTTTGGCTGAGGATATTGAACTGCCATAGATATACTGGAGCTGTGCTGGAAAGGAAGGACTGTAAAACTGGACATTATTTCTTACTTTCCTGCCTTTATATTTTTCCGACAACTGAATAGAAGATGAAGTTCTATTTAATTAATTTCTTCTTGTTGATTTTGTAATCCAAAATGACACTGGTTTACGGAGTTAAAACACTTCTCAGCGTATTTTCTCAAATTCATAAAGCAATAAAATAATTCATTAATTCATTCAACGGGCCACAGACCAAAATATTGTTAGGATCACTGCTGTGCCTTTGTGAATATAAATGCTGCAATTTTAAAGTTGTACTCCAGTTCTGGAAAAATGGTATATCTGGGCAGTTGTGGCTGTAATCATGACGGTCTTATTCTACAAAAGGGAAATTTCATATTGATGCGATTGAAGCATTCTTCTGATATTACAAAGACTTGGTTTGCACAATGCTGAGAATGTTATCTCTCCTTTAGATAGTCCTGCTCCTGATCATGGAGTGTCTGTTGCTGATATTGTGTGGAAAGTTAATCCATTTTCTGCTGTTTTCCCTCTCCACGTGCCCAACTTTCAACGAGAATAAGTTTCTTTAGATGAGATTCCCTACAGTATGGAAACAGGTCCTTCAGCCCAACAAGTTCACACCCACCCTCCGAAGAATAACCTACCCCGATCTGATATTTACCTCTGATGAATGCACTTAACACTATGGGCAAATTAGCATGGCCAATTCACATCTTTGCATTGTGGGAGGAAACCCACACAGACACAGAGAGAATGTGAAAACTCCACACAGACAGTCACCCGAGATCGTCCAGGAATCGAACCCGGATCCCTGGCATTGTGAGGCAGCAGTGCTAACCACTGAGCCACCATGCCGCCAACAAGTCTCAAGCAACACTCTGTGTTAGATATGCAGATATCAGTATGATGTTTCTGGAGCAGTCCCATCAATGATGCCTACATAAGATCCTGTGAATCCGCTGAGAAGAAAGACGCACCAACTCCAGCGTCCTTGACCAGGCCAATATCCCCAGCATTGAGGCACTGAACTGCTCCCCTACCCCACCTTGATTGGCGCTGCTGGGCTGAGCACATCGTCCGCATGACCGACACAAGACTCCCCAAGTTGGTGCTCTACTCCCAGTTCTGAAACAGCAAGCGAGCCCCAGGTGAACAGGGGAAGTGCTTCAGGGATCCCCTCAAGGCCTCACTGGTGAAATGCAGCATTCCCACAGACACTGGGGAATCACTGGCCCGAGATCGTCCAAAATGGAGGAGAAGGCATCGAGCACCTTGAGACTTGCCGTCCAGAAAAAGTAGAAAAACAATGAAAGGAGTGTGCTGCCATACCAACGCCCCACCCAGCCCTTCCCGTGACCACCGCCTACCCCACATGTAACAGAGCCTGTAGTAGCTGTATCAGTCTGTACAGTCACCTACAGACTCACCCTGAGAATGGAAGAGTCATCCTCAATGGCAAGGGACTGCCAATGAATGAGTGAATATTTTGTTAACTGTTACAGTTTGATTTTTGTTTCCTGGCAGTTTCTAATGGTGATTTGTGGTATACCCAGTGTGATTGTGTGTACTCTATTAAGGTGATATTTGCTTTGATGGTACTTTTAGTTATTTTCCCTTTTCCCTCAAACTCACCTGCTTTGCAAAATGCAAGTGCCTTTCATGAGACATAGCAGCTGAAACTAGCCACTGGGGAGAAAGAGAAGATTGATTTATAACCATCAGGATCAAGGCCCTCACATGAGGGAGGAACTTGAGAATTCCAAGTCAGTTATCTGAGCTTCAAAGGTGAGTATGATCCTGGAAGGCATTAAAGAAACTGGTCATCATCAGCCCCATGAGAACTGGATGAAGTAAGTGAGATTCTATGTGGGATTGTTCAAAAGAATTCATTCTGAATCATGTTTAAAAGAATTTCTTTCCAAGGCTGTAACTAATTGAAGATTTGAAAGAAGTTGTCTGTTCATTCTTTACCTTTGACAATCAAAAAGCATTTTCACAAGTTTTCTTGGTGATATTATTCTATTGTAAAGTGTGGAGACATGGGAGGTGAACCTGCATATTAGGTACAAAACAGACTTGACTATCAGAAAGCATTGATCAGATAGAAAATGATAGCACTTTGAGGAGAAAGGAGGGGGTTAATTTTACTAATGTGAGCTGTTCATTGGACTTGTTTTTCATACCCGTTGTTTCAAGCAGTGACAGACCCACTGTGTATTTTCAGCATTTCATATGTCTTGAATTCCCAGTTATTATTTTATCTATAAATAGGATTATTTTGAGCTGGGTATGTCTTGCTGATGTCCTACTGGGACAAGTACTGACTTTTTGCTTTTTGCAAACAGCACGGACAGAGAGATTGTGAACAAATGGAACCCCATGAAGAACAGTGTGTGCTGAGATGACAAAAATAATTCTAAGGTAGAGGCAGCACAAAGTTGAGTATTAATAAATGTAAAGGATTGCAAGTAATAATAAATATTCTGTGAGATTCTGACATGGCAGCTGCTAAGCGCAAAATGTTTTACCAGACATTTTCACAGTGTGAATGCATGATTGCTGAGAAAATGAGAATATTAAGTGAACATATAGGCATACAATGAAGAGCTGCACTTGAAGTGCAGATCAGGAAGAATCGAGATTACAATTTTGTTGTACAGTATTTCTTCGTCCGTTGAGCGTCAGCTTAGCTTAGTAAGGCTTTGTTTCGAAGCTTGTGTTTGTATGACCCTACAGATTTAAGCACATGATTCTGACTCACAGTTGAGAGTGTAGTTCTTTCGAAAATGAAACCAACTAATCAAAATAATTTGTTAAAAAAAATTTTTTAAGTAATCTTTTTAATTGGCGCAATATTCCCTTCTTCTTGCAGATCAGATGAAATTCTGGTGTATAAGGCAGGAGACAGCCCTCAAACAATTGCACCTAACCAGTTTCCCTCCTTGTTGTTAGTAGGACCTTGCTGTGCTCACATTGTCTGCTGATTTTGTTTATCAGATAACTGTGACTACACCTCAGCAGTGATTAATTCGCTGCAAAAAAAATTAATTGGTTGCAACGTGCCTTGGGATGGTCTGACGTGTGAAAGGTGCTACATTATCTGCAAATCTTTTTGTTTATGCTTTCCTACAGAAGATTTTATATAGATTAAATTCAAATAATTGATTCTTGTATATAAGGTCCAGATTTTGAAATGTTCAAATATTAATTGTAATGCTTATTCAATTAGAAACTGGCTGATGGACAGCAATTGTTGGGTTTGACTTCCATTTAAAACTTGTGGATGTGAGACATTTCAGCGAAACTAAATTTGCCTTTGGGTTTCTCTCCCCGTCTTTCCTGATAAGGCTCTTACTGGGAAATAATTCAACATGAACAAAGAGACCTTGGAGTGCAGGTTCATAGTTCCTTGAAAGTGGAGTCGCATGTAGACAGGGTATTGAAGGAGATGTTTGCTTTAATGGTCAATGCATTGAGTACAGAAGTTGGAAGGTCAAGTTGCAGCTGTACAGGACATTGGTTAGGCCACTTTCGGAATACTGTGTTAAGTTCCAGTCTCCCTGCTATAGGAAGGTTGTTATGAAACTTGAAAGGGTTCAGAAAAGATTTACAAAGATGTTGCCAGGTTTGGAGGGTTCGATCTATAGGGAGAGGTCGAATAGGTTGGGGCTATTTTCTCTAAAGTGTTGGAGGCTGAGGGGTGACTTTCTAGAGGTTTATAAAATCATGAGAGCCATGGACACGGTCTTTTCCCTGGGGTGAGAGAGTCCAAAATTAGAGGGCATAGATTTAAGGTGAGAGGGGAAAGATTTAAAAGGGGCCTAAGGGCAACATTTTCATGCAGAGGGTGGTGTATTTATGGAGTGAACTGCCAGAGGAAGTGGTGGAGGTTGGTATAATGACAACATTTAAAAGACATCTGGATAGGTACATGAATAGGAAGGACTTAGAGGGATATGGGCCGAATGCTGGCATGGACGAGTTAGATTGAAGGGTCTGTTTCCGTGCTGTACATCTCTATGACTCTATGATTATGTGCTTTAGTCCTTTGGCAACAATTGTGCACAGTGAGCCTTAACATTGAATGTCTGTAGGCTATTGAACCATGTAGGGCATCATACCCAGCTATTTTTCATCATGTCTCACAAACTTGAGTGTTTTGAAGAAGTAACATAGAGGATTGATGAGTGCAGAGCAGTAGATGTGATCTATATAGACTTCAGTAAGGTGTTCGACAAGGTTCCCCATTAGAGACTGGTTGGCATGGTTAGATCTCATGGAATACAGGGAGAACTAGCCATTTGGATACAGAACTAGCTCAAAGGTAGAAGACAGAGGGTGGTGGTGGAGGGTTGATTTTCAGACTGGAGGCCTGTGACCAGTGGCATGCCACAAGGATCGGTGCTGAGTCCACTTCTTTTCAATCATTTATATAAATGATTTGGATGTGAGCATAAGAGGTACAGTTAACAAGTTTGCAGTTGACACCAAAATTAGAGGTGTAGTGGACAGCGAAGAAGGTTACCACAGATTACAACAGGATCTTGATCAGATGGACAATGGGCTGAGTAGTGGCAGATGGAGTTTAGATAAATGTGAGGTGCCTCATTTTAGGAAAACAAATCTTAGCAGGACTTATACACTTAATGGTAAGGTCCTAGAGTGTGTTGCTGAACAAAGAGACCTTGGAGTGCAGATTCATAGCTCCTTGAAAATGGAGTCGCAGGTAGATAGGATAGTGAAGAAGGTATTTGGTATGCTTTCCTTTATTGGTCAGAGTATTGAGTATAGGAGTTGGGAAGTCATGTTGCGGCTGTACAGGACCTTGGTTAGGCCACTGTTGGAATATTGTGTGCAATTCTGGTCTCCTTCCTATTGGAAAGATGTTATGAAACTTGAAAGGGTTCAGAAAAGATTTACAAGGATGTTGCCAGGGTTGGAGGATTTGACCTATAGGGAGAAGTTGAATAGGCTGGGGCTGTTTTCCCTGGAGCGTCAGAGGCTGAGGGGTGACCTTATAGAGGTTTATAAAATCATGAGGGGCATGGATAGGATAAGTAGACAATGTCTTTTCCCTGGGGTGGGGGAGTCCAGAACTAGGGGGCATAGGTTTAGGGTGAGAGGGGAAAGATATAAAAGGGACCTAAGGGGCAACCTTTTCATGCAGGAGGTGGTACGTGTATGGAATGAGCTGTCAGAGGATGTGGTGGAGGCTGGTACAATTGCAACATTTAAAAGGCATTTGGATGGGTATATGAATAGGAAGGCTTTGGAGGGATACGGGTCGGGTGCTGGCAGGTGGGATTAAATTGGGTTGGACCGAAGAGTCTGTTTTGGAGCTGTACATCTCTCTGACTCTATCTGGCAGTATTAGAGTTTTAGAATTAGATTTCCTACAGAGTGGAAACAGGCCCTGCTGTTCAACAAGTCCACACTGACCCATTCTTCTATCCTATATTTCCCCCTAATAATCTATACTATACATTCCTGAAGAAGGGCCTGTGCCCGAAACGTCGAATCTCCTGTTCCCTGGATGCTGCCTGACCTGCTGTGCTGTTCCAGCAATAAAGTTTCAACTTTGATCTCCAGACCTCACTTTCTCCCCAATCTATACTATGGGCAAGTTAGCATAGCCAATTCACCTGACCTGCACACCTTTGGACTGTGGGAGGAAACCAGAGCACCCGGGGTACCCCATGCAGACATGGGGAGAATGTGCAAACTCCACACAGACAGTCACCTGAGGAGGGAATCGAACCCAGGTCCCTGGTGCTGAGAGACAGTAGTGTGAGCCACTGAGCCACTGTGCTACCCCTTGATCAACATGTGACATGATCAACTTGCAGTAGGAGTTGTCGGATAGCAATTGGACTTAGAAAGCTGAACTGATCGTCATCTTCCCATGTCCTAGGAATGTAGCTGAGATCATTAGATACTGGACACAGGGCCTGGGATCTGTAGGACTCAGAGTTGAAAAATGTGGTTGATGTTTCAGGACATCTTGAAACGTTGACTCTCCTGCTCCTCGGATGCTGCCTGACCTGCTGTGCTTTTCCAGCGCCACCCTTTCCAGTGCCAGCACTGTATTGAATAATCAGACCGCAGAGGAGACAAAAGCAAAACACTATGGACATTGGAAATGTTAATTCTGTTCTCTTCTCAATTCACTGCCTGAGCTGCTGATTATTTCCAACATTTTCTGATTGTTTTTCAGGCAAAACATTTTGTTACCTTGTCAGGATGTACTGATAAACTAGTTACAATTCTCCCTCTTGTGGAACTCAGAAGCTGCTCATAAATCAGCAGTGGGTTGACGATCTACTAAAGGTCTCTTTAGTTCATTTGGAAGGTTCCCATCCAAATAATGATGAGAATACATGGATCCAAATGAAGAAAATCATTGGATGGTCAGTGTGGTTCACAGAATCCCCACAGTGTGGAAACAGGCCCTTCGGCCCAACAAGTCCACACCGACCCTCTGAAGAGTAACCCATCCAGACCCATTCCTCCTACCCTATATTTACCCCTGACTAATGCACCTAGCCTACACATCCCTGAATACTGTGGGCAATTTAGTACAGCCACTTCACCTGAGCTGCACATCTTTGGACTGTGGGAGGTAAATGGAGCACCCGGAGGAAACCCACGCAGACACTGGGAGAATGTGCAAAAACCAGACAGACAGATGCCTGAGGCTGGAATCAAACCTGGGTCCCTGGCACTGTGAGGCTGCAGTGCTAACCACTGAGCCTTACCCATAAAGTAGAATGTGTAAAGGGAAATAAATTATCAAAACCCGATGGACAAACAATGCCCAGACTCTGCAAGTCAGTATTGGTCAATGCCAAAACTGGATAATGCTAAAGGTAGATGGGGAGAAACTAACTAAAATGATCTACCATTACATGTGGGCGGCACGGTGGCACAGTGGTTAGCACTGCTGCCTCACAGCGCCAGAGACCCGGG